>NW_018404741.1:90635-111993 GCF_002113885.1 Mizuhopecten yessoensis | reverse complement strand
ACCAGCCAAATATAAAGATTCTATACCTTTCAGTTCTTCAGAAGAAGTCGTTTGAAGTGTTTGACACATTTGACCCCTGTGACCTTGAAAGAAGGTCAAGGTCATTTTCATTCTCAAACTTTGTTGGGCTCCATCCAAGGAAGCCATCAGCCAAATATGAAGATTCTATACCTTTTAATTCTTCATCAGAAGTCGCTTGAAGTTTTTGACATATTTGACCCCTGTGACCTTGAAAGTAGGTCAAACTAATTTTCATTCTCAAACTTTGTTGGGCTCTATCCCAGGAAGCCACCAGCCAAATATCGTGCCAGGTGATCTAATAACCGAAAGGCCTAGGGTGATGATATTTGGCCAGAAGCAAACTTGGATGAAGGGCTACCAAGTTTGTTCAAATAAATGACCTTCACCTTTTTTCATGGTCACAGGGGTCAAATATGTTAAAGAATTTAAACAACTTCTGAATAACCAAAATTCCCAGGGTGATGATATTTGGCCTGTAGCATGCTGGGATGAAGGGCTACCGAGTTTGTTCAAATGATTGATCTTGACCTTTCAAGGTCACAGTGGTTACTGTACATATATTTAAAATCTTTAAACAACTCCTCTTCTGAATACCCAAGAGGCATAAGAAAATGATATTTTGCCAGTAAGCTGCTGGGATGAAGGGCTTCCAAGTTTGTTCAAATGAATGACCTTCATCTATTTTCTAGGTCACAGGGGTCAAATATGTTAAACATCTTTTAAAAACTTCTTCTTAATAACCAAAAAGCCTTGGATGATGATATTTGACAGTATCATGCTCAGATGAATGACTACCAAGTTTGTTCAAACAAACGACATTCACCCATTTTCAAGATCACAGGGGTCAAATATGTTTAAAACCTTAAAACAACTTCTCCTGAATATCCAAGAGGCATAGGTTATAATGATATTTGGCCAGTAACATTCTGGGATGAAGGGCTACCAAGTTTGTTAAAATGAATTACCTTTATCTATTTTCAAGGTCACAGGGGTCAAATATGTTTAAATCTTTAAATGACTTGTTCTGAATATTCAAAATGTCCAGGTAATGATATTTAGCCAGAAGTATGCTGGGATGGAAGGCTATACATTTCAAGGTCATAGGCGTCATATGTTCAAATCATGTAATAGATTCAAATGGATAGAACACAGATATTTTGCCTATAGCTGTATATTAGTTCACTTTTAAGATTACAAGTGTGAGATTAATACCAGGTGAGCGATTCAGGCCCATTGGGCCTCTTGTTTCACAAAAACGAACATTGCAGTTGTGTTTGTGATGCCATCATATACCTACATACCAAGTTTCATCAAAATTGGACAATATTTAAATTCTGACTTATCAGAGGCCAGAAAATGGCAGCCATTTTGTCGAAATATAAAACTCGGGTTACGAGAGTGACCGATGTCCCATGATATATACACATGTACCTACATACCAAATTTCATGACTAAGACAATATTATAATTTTGACCAATCAGAGGTCAGGAAATGGCAGCCATTTAATTTAGCTGACTTTGTCCGAAGGACCATGGTGAGCTTATGCCATTTTGCAGCGTCCAGTGTCCGTCCGTCCGTCAACTTTTCCTTTAAAACGCTACTAGTCCTGAACAGCCAAGTAGATTTTGACTAAATTTGATATGGAGTATCCTTAGGCCAAGATGACTTAATTTTGTATAAACGGTGGGTGTTGCCCCCTGGGGGCAGAGGGTGGGGACCCAATAGGGGAAATAGAGGTAAAACCTTGAAAATCCTCCTTCTACCGGAGGGATTAAGGGATTGTATCCGTATATAGTCTGGAGCATCCTTGGCCCATGGGGACTCAATTTTGTATAAATGGTGGGTGTGGTCCCCGTAGGGGCTGTGGGGCAGAGCCCGATGAGGCAAAAATAGCAAATTTCTTAAAATCCTTCTTCTTCTGTAGAAATGAAAGGATTTGTTCCATATTTGGTCAGAAGCATCCTTGGTAAAGGGGAACCAATTTTGTATAAACCGTGGGTCTGGCACCCCCTGGGGGCTGAGAGGCGGGGCCCAATAGGGGAAATATAGCAAATTATTCTTTAAAACCCTCCTTCTGTAGGAATGAAAGGATTTGGTCCATATTTGGTGTGGAGCATCCTTGGGTGAAGGGGAACCAATTTTGTATAAACGGTTGGTCTGGCACCCCTGGTGGCAGAGGGGCGAGGCCCAATAGGGGAAATATAGCAAATTCTTTAATATCCTTGTTCTTCTGTAGTAATGAAAGGATTTGTTCCATATTTGGTCTGAAGCATCCTTGGGTGAAGGGGAACCAATTTTGTATAAACCCTGGGTCTGGCCCCCAGGGGCATGAGGGGCGGGGCCCAATAGGGGAAACATAGCAAATTATTCTTTAAAATCCTTTTTCTTCTGTAAGAACGAAAGGATTTGGTCCATATTTGGTGTGGAGCATCCTATGGTAAAGGGAAACCAATTTTGTATAAACGGTGGGTGTGGACCCCCTAGGACCTGAAGGGCGTGGCCCAATAGGGGAAACAGAAGTAAAACCTTTATATTCCTTCTTCTACCATATTGATAAAGGGATTTTATCCTAATTTAATTAATCTGGAGCATCCTTGGGCAAAAGGGACTCAATTTCGTATAAACAGCGAGTGTGGCCCTTCTTGGGCAGAAGGGAGGGGCCCAATAGGGGAAACAGCAAATTCTTCAAATACTTTCTTCTTCTGTACGAATGACAGGATTTTGTCCAAATTTGGTATGAAGCATCATTGGGTGAAGGGAAACCAATTTTGTATAAAAGGTGTGTCTAACCCCTCTGGAGGCAGAGAGGCGGGGCCCAATAGGGGACATAGAGGTAAAACATTTAAAATCCTTCTTCTACCATAGGGATTAATGGATTTTATCCTAATATAGTCTGGAGCATCCTTGGGCGAAGGGGACCCAATTTTGTATAAGCAGTGGGTGTGGTCTCCCATGGGGCAGAAGGGGTGGGGCTCTGTTTGAAGTTTGTTCTCGCTATATCTCAAGTACTGGATTGATCTTTCTGAAATTTCATATGTACTTACAGCACCTACAATGGAGTGCTATATCTTTACTTCATACCAATTATTTTAAACATATTCAGGTCAGCGATACAGGCCCTCTGGGCCTCTTGTTCACAAAACGAACACCAGAGTTGTGTTTGTAGTGCCATACTTTATAAGAATGGCTGATATGTATGTATGTTACTGGTTTGAATATATATTAAATGTAAAAAATAATGTATAAATCAAACTTGTTATCTTGAACTTGACTAAAATTAACTTTCCAAGTTTAAACTGAATACATTTTGTTCGTGAAGGAGTAATATATATGTAAGGTATTCATTTTTATACACCTGTCAAATTTGACGGAAGTATTATGGTATTGGGTTGTCCGTCCGTCCGTCCGTCCGTCATAAACTTTTGTTTGTCTGGCAATCTCCTCCTACATTTTTAGACTGATCTCTTTAAAGCTTGGTATACATGATAATCATATGAAGTTGTGTCTCCATTAAAAGAATTTTGACTCGACGATTTTTGCAAAAGTTATTGCCCTTTGTTCATTTCAATATTTGAGTTTTTGTCCGTAGATTTTCTCCTACATTTTAGCTCACCTTGTTTATAGCATGTCAGCTTACCACTCTTCGAATGATGCAGATCTTATTTTAATGTAAGATAGTATATAACACTATATGGAATTCGACGGGCGTATATTGTTCCGCCCCGCAGTACTCTTGTTTTATATGCTATACCAAGTAATATATATGTATCTTTCAATTTATTCAAGCTTCAAACTTTGCTTTGTTGGCTGTAGCTTTTTTGTTTCATACGCATTGCTCATGAAAAATAATCATGTTTTCAACTGCCTCCACTCTGTATAAATATGTATAAATGTTTTGGTGCACGTGCAAATCGGTGCAATGGTGAAGGAAAATGATAATTTGGCAGGGTGCTTGGGCACTTCTCCCACATACTCAAGACTTTTGGGTCCAATAAAAGAATTAAACATCAAATTCATAAATGCTCATTCAATGTTGATTTTGCCAGCATCCAGTATCTATTTGGGTGAACTATAGTATGGTTGTCTTCTAATAATGTATAATTATTATAAGTTTGTGTAGTTTACAATAATTATATGAAATTCTTCCTGCCTAGCCGCTCAAAATCATATATCTAAAATAATGCTTAAATGACAGTGAAAAACGTTCAAGAATGCTTTAATATATTCATATTATAAAGATAAAGAATGAAAACCTGTTAAATCATTAGTACATATATATATATACTTCATAAGTTCCATCATAGGAACATATATTTTGTACTAAAATAGATGCATCACTGAGCCAAAATGATTTCATTTGCCTCAGATATTTTATATAAACCTTTAAGATGTCTAAAAAGTTACCTGATTTAGGAATAAAAGAAAAACATAACTTAGACTTTGATTTCTTTTTATGCAAATATACCCCCGTCCCTGCCCACACACGAATTTCACAGTTGGGTATTAAACACCTGTGGGTAAAATGGTATACCAATGAAATCAATTATGATTAACCAATGCTTAAACACCATTATAAACAATAGAATAAATATGTTTCAGTATTTTAATCTCGGGGAAATTAAGGTTATAACACTTCAGTGACAGATTTATATACGGTTGTTAGGGCAATGTGACCACCCACCCACTTATTTGTTATCTACCTGAAAATATGGGCATTGACCATTCACCTCTGGTCACATGGGATTCTGATAGACTGTACCTTATCTTATTCACCTTGTGTGAGGGTAATTATTCCAATGTCAATTAATAAATAATAAATAAATAATAAATATACAACATTTGATATAGCGCCCTATCTAGCTAACATAATCCAGCCCTTCCCTTTATCTGTCCAGCAGGTATACTATGATATATATATACATGATGGGTCAATGGCCTAAAGTTCGAATAAAACTTGAAACTTGTATACATGTAAATTAGTACACAGTACACACCTACAGGTAAGATACTGTGGCTGTCCTCTGGTCAGGAGATATTAGGGTAGCTCTCAGGTACAAGTCATTTCAGAGCAGTGTCGAACGGCTGATTCCCTGAACGCATACATTTTTAATTTACCTGCAGGGCAACTTGTTTTAATAGGGATTATAGTATTTTTATTAAAAAGTGTCTGAGTTTCAACAAGTGAATCTACCTGTAAATCTTACCTGTTGGAATTCCAGTACATATGCTTATATAAATATTCATATATATTTTTTACCTCTTTAATTTTCTTAAGTTTTATATTTTTGATAAAACATGTATTAACAAGCTGTTCCATGTAGTATTTGATATTATATTAATTGAACTGATCTTTCAATAATAGATAAGTAAATAAATAATATAGTACAATTAGTTAAAGGGCCGGTTTCCAAAACGGCCCCTTCTCTGATTCAAATTTCCTGTTGGTGGTGCATTGCCCATGCCGTTGTGGTCACAAATCTATAAAGTATAAAGATTTAGGTCACTTGGTTTGTTTTTTATGGCTCCTCAAAGTTGTACCTTTCAGAAGCTGTCTAAGTGTTGATAAAATGTGCATGTTATGTAAAATATTAATGAAAATCTAATCAAATGATGGTCACCGTAAAGAATACATTCATGGCATGATTGTGACAAAAAATCATGTTTCCATCGCGCCATTTGGCTGTTTTATGGAAGAAACAATCTCAAAAATGCCATTTTCGATGATAACATTTTAGACACAAAAACTGTGTTTTTTAGAGAATACACCCTTTTATGGGCGTTGGATGCAAACCAATTTTTATCCTATTAAACAGTACGTAATATGCTATTGATGAGAGGAAAAATCATCAAAATGTAAGTGGTGGAACATTTTCAAATGTTGGGTTGAATTAGCCTATGGTTGAATTGCCGATTTTCGACTTTCTTTAGATAATTAACAAAAAAACGAGAGTATTTGCTCGGTATGTTGAGAATATGTACACAGATATGAAAAAAAGTGAGAGAAACACTTTTTCATAAAAAAAATCCAAGATGGCTACTTCACAAGTCCCCGTGGTTGAAGACATTGGCTGACAAATAGACAGAACAACAAACAAAACGTGTTCCTTATGATTTTGGTTGGTTTTCGCATTTACGGGAGTGTTCATAGCTACGGGCGATTGTATAATACCTATATTTATAAGTTTGGTTAGTCACATGGTAACGGGGATCTTTCATATCGAGCCCCAAACATACTTTCGACATATGCACTCCGTTGCCGCATGGAAAACTATTTCAAGTTTTGTCGGAATTTCTTTACCTGTGGTTGTAATGGTCGAGGGTTTTCCAGCGTCCTGTAATACCCAAGGTAGTACAAGATACTGGAGATGTGCGCACACATTCCCATCGTTCTCTCTCCAACTGGGCACTGGCAGATTGGGGCCTCTATTGGGGCCTCAACATCGGGTGAAACGGTGAACCGTATCCAAACGTTATATTTCGTTTGGCTTTTGTGTCGAGAATGTATTTGACATCGGAGAAGGTCTGGGGAGTGCTGGTAAAGCCACACCTCATAGTCTCCGTCATCACTTAAATGTTCGGCGATGTAACCAGGAGCCAGAGATATCTGATACGTTCCACACGTAATGGTTCTCAAGTAATCAAGATCGAGACGGGGAAACAGTACGGAAGATGCATCCATCTTGACAAACTCGGACCTTGCCCGTCTAGATAGATCCGGATCTGTCTTGACTCTCTGAGCTAAACCATTCGGTGTTGTCAAACGGTCCTTCATACGTTCAGCCATTAGCCTATCTTTGGCATCTCTCTCTGGAGATCTCTGGTAGATCGGTCCTCTAATACCATTCAGACAGGCTGTGACGGTTCGAAGCAAAGCCTCGATGACATTGATAAAGCTGTTAGACACCAATTGCGTTCGGAAGAACGTCCAGTGTTTCAGACGACCATGATAGGATTCCACAATCCACCTCGATTTGGTGATAGTTCTGTCAAGATTTGCTTGGACGTCAGAATGTTGACTTTGACCGGGTTTCAGGTATGACGGCATGCTAGCATTGAGGCCAGAGGCTTCGAGAACTGGTAGGACATCTCTAAAACCTCGGTCAACGACAACGTTGTCGTCTGGTTGTAGCCAAGTAACTAGCTTGTCCATGACTTTTTTTGTAATTGTAGCATCATTTTCGCTGCCAGTGAATGGTCCTACTGTGTCCAGAATGTAGCCATCTGGTAAGGCGATGCTCATGAATTTGAGATAGTTTCTCTTCTTCTGGCCACAGTAGGACATTCTCTGGAGCTTGTGGTCGGAGCTTTTCTGGATATAAATATAGGTGCCATCTAATATGGCAGTGGCTTTATCTCCAAAAAATGCTTCTGAAAAGACAGTATTGTGCCCGAGCAACTGTTCTCTTGTCAAGTGATCCGGACCTAGAAATTGTGGGACTATCGATGTGTCTAATGCCTGTACTATGGAGTGGAAAGTTTTGGACACACTTGACTTGGAAATTCCAAAAAGAGAAGAACACTGACTCCAGGAAATGTCGGTTTTCAGTTTTACCCAGAACAGTAATAGAGCATCGTGTGTAGTCTTGGTATATATACCAGATGAAAGATATGGGGAACAGTGCGAGTGGATTTCGAGGAACTGATCTTTGGACCAACCTGTCCAGGCCATGCATGCCGAGTCATCAAGAGAAGAAAAGCTTATTGTAAACGCAGACTGGTTCTGTGAAAGGACGTGCGACACCTCTAGGAGGTCATTAATGATTTCGGACGATTTTGATGGTAACTGAGATTCCAAGGAACCTCTACCATCAAGGACAACCTCTGTAGACGGATCTAAGTCGTTACCAATAAGGTGAATGGAGCAGACGCGGGATGAGGTGGGACACCACAGTTTGTGTGAATAGATCAGGTGATGTCTTGCACGTTTTGGTAAGACTGATGATTTTGTTCCATTTCTTGCAAAGGTAACAAGACAGAGACAGCATTTTTTGTGTGAAGATGATCCATTCAAAAGATCATGAAGGGTCAGCAACGGCAGGATATGGGACGGGGAGTCGTCTTCTTCCTCTATTTCCTGGTTCTGCTCGGGTTCAGGTTCAGGCTGATTTTTGTTCCGAAGATACTTCATGTAGCACTTCTGGCAAATAAGTGCTTGTTCCTTTGCTGACATCAATCCTTGTTGCACCAGCGTATCTAGGAGCCATTTATATTGTGGACTATTTACATTGCGTGCACTTCTGTTCTTATTGCCACTACGTTTCTTGAAGTATACTTGACACCCTTCTCCAACACATTTACCCTCCATCTTGAAACAATAACGATTGGTTTATGAAGCGTCGATAAAGTAACAAAATAGCAAGCCACCGATGATTGCTGTAAACAGCTAATACTTAGTAGTTTGGTACAATTATGCGAAAATGTGTGATAAATAACGAACAACTAATTACACAAAATAACAAGACAATATAATAAATCACATTCAATACCTCCAAGAAGCGCAGAATTGATTGATTACTTAGAACAAAATAAAGTATTTCATATGGATAATCTATCTATTCGATGTGGCGTGGTCGGCAGGCACAAAGAAAGTGAGACAAGTCAGGGTCCCAACCCTGACAGAGCCACAACGCTTTGGAGATGGGACAATAAAACAAGGAAAGTGAGACAAGAATAGCTAGCGTCGAGTCAATGATTCCGTAAACGTATAGACAAAGACAAGAAGATACGGATAAATGTACAAGGCCACACGATCAGAAAATTCAGAAGAGGACAACTTGAGATAGAACAGTATTCATGTATCAGGGTGTCCTCAGTGTAAATCTTTATATCGATACTGTTTATTTAGTCGTTACACATCATAAAACTGTCATGAAAATATCCGCTCTGATATTCAATATAAAAGTTTGTATATAATAAGCTATATAATAGGGTTTCAGACAAGGTTGTTACTCATTTCCCCTTTTCTTTCAATTTACAACCACATTCAGGCGGCGATATGAGAACGTTCCACCACATGGAATTAGCTGATTTTTGGTACACATATGAAACAAGTAAAGCTCTATCCGATTTTCTGATGGAAATTTGCATCCAAAACTATATAACGGGAGAAAATTGCAATTTTATGGCATTTTTCTTCATAATTGTGTCTCTGCAAGTGCATTTTCATCCGAGAATATTTTTTTTTATGTTTTATGAATAAACACGATGTTTTGGAAATATTTATCAAAAGAAATTTATACTATGTTGCGAATTACAATTTCGAGATAACCTTCTTTTATTTACGAACTTATGTCTTTGATGCTGAAATTGACAACTTTATAAAAATACATTTTCACTGAAATTATGAAATCTGGGTGTCGGAAAGGTGTAAAATTATTCTTCGGAAAAGAAAAAAACAGTAGTTGAGCCAGATGAGAAATTATACGGGGGCAGGCTCCTATGGAGAATTAACATAACTGGAAACAGGCCCTTTAACAACACTCTAATTAGAATATATATCTTAGTCATTTGCTGAGAAACCAAATCTGTAAGTATTTACTAGTACCTAACAGGTGGATAAGTGATCAAATAACATTTTAAAGAGTCAATGTGGTTTAAAACAAGAGGCCCAATGGGCCTGAATCGCTCACCTGGTATTAATCTCACACTTGTAATCTTAAAAGTGGACTTAAATGCAGCTAAAGGAAGAATATCAGTGTTTGATTCATAAGAGCCTATTAAAAGATTTAAACATATGACGCATGTGACCTTGGGTGTCGAACAAGGACATTAGATTGAACAGAGTTTAAAGTCTTCCAACCCAGCATTCTTTTGGCAAAATATCATAACCCTGGACCTATTGGTTATACAGAACAAGTCATTTAAAGATTTAAACATATATTGACCACTGTGACCTTGCATATGGGCGAAGGTCATTCATTTTGACAAAATTGGTAGCCTTTCATCCCAGCCTGTTAATGACCAAATATCATCGACCTTGAATATATGTAAAGGTCATTCATTTGAATAAACTTGGTTGCCCTTTATACCAGCATGCTACTGGCCAAAATATCATCATCCTAAGACTTTCGGTTATTGAGAAGAAGTTGTTTAAAGGTTTTAAACATATTTGACCCCTGTGACCTTGAAAATTGGCGAAGGTCATTCATTTGAACAAACTTGGTAGCCCTTAATCACAGCATGCTACTGGCCAAATATCATTATCCTAGGCTTCTTAGTTATTCAAAAGAAGTTGTTTAAAGGTTTTTAGCTCACCTGACACGAAGTCCGTCTGTCGTCTGTCGTCTGTCGTCCGTCGTCCCGCGTCAATATTTTACTTTAAACTACTTAATAACCGAAAGGCCTAAGTTGTAGATATTTGGCCAGAAGTAAACTTGGATGAAGGGCTACATAGTTTGTTAAAATTAATGACCTTCACCTATTTTCAAGGTCACAGGGGTCAAATATGTCAAAAACTTTAAACATCTTCTTCTCAATAACCAAAATGCCCAAGGAGATGATATTTGGCCAGTAGCATGCTTGGGTGAAGGGCTACCAAGTTTGTTCAAATGAATGACCTTCAATTATATTAAAGGTCACAGGGGTAAATTGTATTAAAAAACCTTTAAACAACTTATTCTGAATAACCAAAATGCCCTGGGTGATGTTATTTGGCCAGTAGCAAGCTGAGATGAAGGGCTACAAAGTTTGTTCAAATAAATGACCTTCACCCTTATTCAAGGTCACAGGGGTCAAATATGTTTAAAACTTTAAACAACTTCTTCTGAATAACCAAAATGCCCAGGGTGATGATATTTGGCCGGTCGCTAGCTGAGATGAAGGGCTACAAAGTTTGTTCATATGAATGACCTTCACCCATATTCAAGGTCACAGGGGTCAAATATGTTTAAAAACTTTAAACAACTTCTTCTGAATAACCAAAATGCCTAGGGTAATGATATTTGGCCAGTAACATGCTGAGATAAAGGGCTACAAAGTTTGTTCAAATAAATGACCTTCATCTATATTCAAGGTCAAAGGAGTCAAATATGTTAAAAACTTTAAACAACATCTTCTGAATAACCAAAATGCCCAGGGTGATGATATTTAGTCAGTAGCATACTAAGATCAAGGGTTACCAAGTTTGTATAAATTTATGACCTTGAATCACAAGGTGCAAATATGTTTAAAATATTTCAACAACTTGTTCTGAATAACCAAAAGGCTCAGGATGTTGATATTCAGTCAGTAGCATATGCTGGTATCAAAGACTACTTTGTTTGTTAAAGTGAATGACTTTGACTTATATTCAAGGTCACAGGGGTCAAATTTGTTTAAAATCTTTAAACCACCTCTACTGAATAACCATGGGTCCCAGGATGTTTATACTTTACAAGTTGCATCCTGAGATGAAAGGCTATACAATGTGTTCAACATAATGACTTGAAAAAGGATGAAGGTCATTCTTTTGAACAAAATAGGTAGCCCTTTATCCCCGCATGCTAATGACGAAATACCTTAACCCTAGGTCTCTTAGTTATTCAGAAAAAGTTGTTTAAAGCTTTTTAACATATTTGATCCCTGTGACCTTGAATATAAGTCAAGGTCATTCATTCGAACAAGCTTGGTAGCCCTTCATCACAGCATGCTACTGGCCAAATAGCATCATCCTAGGCCTTTTGGTTATTGAAAAGTTGTTTAAAGGTGTTTAACATATTTGACCCCTGTGACCTTGAATATAAGTAAAGGTCATTCATTTGAACAAACTTAGTAGCCCTTCATTCTAGCATGTTACTGGCCAAATATCATTAGCCTAGACCTTTTGGTTATTTAGAAGAAGTTGTTTAAAGGTTTTTAACATATTTGACCCCTGTTACTTTGAATATAAGTAAAGGTCATTCATTTGAACAAACTTGGTAGCCCTTTATTCTAGCATGTTACTGGCCAAATATCATTAGCCTAGGCCTCTTAGTTATTCAGAAGAAGCTGTACAATGATTTTTTAAGACAATTGACCCCTGTGACCTTGAAAATGGACGAAGGTCATTCATTTGAACAAACTTGGTAGCCCTTCATCCCAGCATGTTACTAGCCAAAAATCATCACTCTGGGCATTTTGGTTATTCAGAAGATGTTTGCTTCTGGCCAAATATCATCACCCTAGGCCTTTTGGTTATTAAGAAGAAGTTGTTTAAAGTAAAATATTGACACCGGACGCCGGATGGACGGACGGACGACGGACGCTGCACCATGGCATAAGCTCACTTGGCCCTTCGGGCCAGGTGAGCTAAAAATAGTGCATGTATAACTGTTTTGAATAAACTGGAAAATGAAATAAAAAAGGAATTTTCAAACGAAGAAAAAGCTATTTTGTAGGTGTTTGAAAACTGAATAAACGGAAATATGTATGTATGGATTAGAATCATTTGAAGAACCACACCCTCCATGTGGGAATGGGCAATGCCCTCAACAAGTATAAAGGCATCAGTTTCATAAACATTTCCTTATCGTAAGGAAAGTTCTTATGTTTCTTTCCACATGATAGCGTTATTGGAGTTAAAGAGAAATCTAGTTAAAGAAATTTTGCTTTACTATATATATAAGATCATTTTAATTAAGGAATTTCCCTGATTAAGTAATCTGCCCCACCCTTTGCAATATCTCGATAAATTACATCACGTCAGATCTAGATAAAAAAAAAGTGAAAACGTCAAAGTATGCAGATTATAGTGAAACATGAATGTATATACATCTGACCGCCCAGTCGTTTTGCAAAAAAGCATGTAAAATGTATCATCCGAGCTACTCAAAATCTAACACTAGTGATAGACTTTGGGCCTTAAAGCAAAAATGATATCTTCAGTTTCCTTTTTCTTCTATTTTTGGCATTTTATGAATTTCTTTTCAGGCTTTCAACTTTCAAAAAAATAATCGTTCATTTGTGCTTAACAAGGGCTTAAACATTCCAGCCTTCGTCATATATGTACTTTCCCTCATGACATATTTTTTTCTAAAAATTTAAATGAATATACGGAGTAAAATGCAAAATCAGACAAGAGACCCAGAGGGCCTTATCGCTCACCTGGATATCTAAGCAATTATGACAAAATATTCTCCAAATGAGATCCAAGGGAATATGTAGCATATCTGTATTAGATTTTTCATGCCCAGCAATTTTGTGTTATGGGGTGGGGATCTCAACTGTTTCCAAGCTGTGACTAAAAAACTAGATCCCTAGGGTTGTGACCAGACCCCAGGATCAATTCTTATATGATGACTGCATTCGTCTCTTTTTGCCCATCATTTGTATTTATATATTTGGGGTGGGGATCACAACCGTTTCTAAGTTATGACCCAGGGGTTAAGTCTGCAAGGGTGGGGCAGACCCTGGGGTCAATTCTAATATGATGACTGCATTCGTCTCTCACGATATGCCCACAATAACAATATACAATAATTGTATATATAATTATGGGGTGGGGATTTAAACCATTTTGAAGTTATGACCCAGAGATTAAGTCTCCAAGGATGAGGCAGACCCCAAGTCCCCAAGTCCCCAAGTCCATCCTGGAAGTATATGTGCATTCATCTACTTTATACTCAGCAATTGTATACATTATTATATGGTTATAGGGTGGGGATCTCAACTGTTTTCAAACTGTGACTAAGAAACTAGGTATGTAGGAATTAAGTCAAACCCCAGGGTCTATTCTAATATCATGACTGCATTTGTCGCTTTATGCCCAGCATTTGTATATGTAGTTTTGGGGTGGGGATCTCAACCGTTTTAAAGTTATGACCCAGGGACTATGTTTCCAAGGGTGGGGCTAGACCCTAGAGCCATCCTGGAAGCAATTATGGTTATACAGTGGGGATCTCAACCATTTCCAAGTGATAAACTTTTTTTGATCCCACTTCTTAGCCCGACGGGTCAGCCCCACCATTTGTACAATTTTGAATCCCTGCCTCCCATGAATGCTTCCGACCAAATATGATTAATATCCATGGTATAGTTCTACAGAAGAAGTTGTTTATAGCTATATAGCGAAATTGCCCCCTTTTGACCCCGCCCCGCAGCCCTCTGGGGGGTCAGCCCCATCAGTTGTACAATTTTAAATCCCTGACTCCCATGAATGCTTTTGATCAAATATGAATGATATCCAGTGTATAGTTCTACAGAAGAAGTAGTTTGTAGAAATATAGCCAAATTGCCCCCCTTTTGCCCCGCCCCTCAGCATCCTAGGGGTCAGCCCCACCATTTGTACAATTTTGAATCCCCACCACCTGTAGATGCTTCCAGTCAAATATGGTTGATATCCATTACTTAGTTCCAGAGAAGAAGTCGCTTAAAGCAATATAGCCAAACTTAGTTAAATTCCAATCTGTGGTTAAGAAGAAGTAGTCGTTTAAAACAATTGTTGACGTACAGACGACGGACGGACGACGTACGTCACGGTATGGATAAAGGAATGATAACAATTCCTAATAATAAAGGAATTGTTAGGGACTATATATTAAATTTGCACCAGTATAAGGCAGGTGACAGTAAAGTGTCGGTCCATGCGCAATAACCTACTCTTCCATGGTATACCTGAAGCGGATGGCGAAAACTGTGAGGAAGTGGTTAAATTATTTATCAAGAATGAAATGAAAATTTCGATAGATATCCATTTTGACAGTGTCCATCGTATTGGTCCGAAACGCCCCGACCAGCATAGCCGTACCAACGCCGATGACGTCGCAGCCCCATAGCCTCGCTCTATTGTTGATCGGTTTACCATATTTAAGGAGAGGGAGATCGTGAGGAAACATGCTCCAAAAACCCTGAAGGGTACACACTTTAGCGTATACGAACAATTTCCCCATGATGTTGAAGAGCGGCGAAGGCGTCTATATCCTATCATGAGGAAAGCGCGAGGTAAAAACGCCCATGTTTGCCTGGTCCGGGATCGTCTGTTTGTCAACCACGAGGAGGTGCACCCCCCGACGGAGGTACAGCAGCTGGGTGAAAGTGCGGACACTCGTAAGGGTAATAAATGCAGGAGAGTGCCATCCACCCAAACTCATTAGGACGAACATGAGGGAGTATCTAACATAACAGGCCTTAAGTGCCTGGCCTGGAACATAAATGGGGGTCTTGAAAATAAACTGTCAGATAAAAGTTTTGTGAATTTTATTAGTACATATGACATCGTTTGTCTCCATGAGTGTTGGATAAGCAAAGATATTGATGTACAGCTACCAAATTTTACATGTAAATATATTAACCGCTCTCTAGCTAAGAGTAAACAAGGAGGGGGTATCGCAATATTAAATAAAGGAATCCTTGAAATCATGTTAGCATTTGTTCCGTGTCTCACGACACATTTGTGTGGCTTAAACTTGACAAACATCTATCTGTATGTGAGAAAGATGTCTTTATCTGCTCATAATGTATTCCACCTGGTAGAGCGGCGTATTACAGGCTTTATAACAGAGATTTATTTTATGATCTTGAAAACGAAATAGCTGTATACTCTCTGGAAGGCAAAGTTATTTTAGATGGTGATTTTTATTTAAATGATTTTTTGGATCAGGATGACGTCAGTGATGATATATTTGATAATCTATCTGATATATATACTTACGTAACTGATGTGCATTTACCCTCACGAGTGTGTCCCGATAGGGTAGTTAACTCATTTGGTCTGAACTTACTGCAATTATGTGTATACTCCGGCTCACGGATCTTAAATGGTAGACATTCCAATGGCTTCGCTAACGGATATACCTTCTGTGGTCCTACGGGTTGTAGCGTAGTAAATTTGTAACTTACGGGTTCAATACTTTTTCTGACCACGCCTTGGTTTAACAACCATTGTAAAATGTTGTATAAGCGATATACGAATGCTTTAAAAAGATTTGATTATTCCTCATTTCGAGAAAACCATGACATACTTATTTCTTGTAAGAGTTTGTATAAGTGTATTGAGCGAAAGTTAAAGCGATCATAGTTTAAAGCACAAGGTAATACATGTATGATGGATTTGTTGAGAGGGAGCAACCCAAAATTATTTTATAAGCACTTTAAAAAGAAATCGAAAGTGAAACCAAATGCAAGTCTCGATGACTTTTACACTTACTTTAAGAATTTGGCTGGTGAAAGTGATAATACTGACGGTGATTTTGTTTATGATGATGATGTATTATTTGATGAACTAGAATATGCTATCTCACGTTTAATAGAATTTGAAACGGCAATTTCGAAACTTAAAAGGGAAAAAAGTCACGGATCGGACCAGATTCTGGATGAATTTTTTATTGAAGCAAAACATGTATTTCTTCCTCTGCTTCATAAGATGTTTAATGCTGTGTTTAGAGGAGGTTGATTAAATTGGCGGACGAGACCAACATATTATCGGATGCCCAATTTGGTTTTCGTTCAGGAATGGGAACAGTCCACGCAATATTTGCGTTACACTATATTATTAACAAGTTTACCAGTAATAAAAAAACACTGTATTGTTGCTTTGTTGACTATCAAAAAGCGTTCGATAATATTGACAGATGTAAACTATGGTACAAAATAGCTAAGCTTGGTGTCCGTGGTAAAATTACGTCGTTAATAAAATCACTGTGTAGTTATATTAAATCTAGCACCCTTGTTGGCGGAAAAAATATCTGGGTTTTTTAAAACAAGACCGGGGTCTTACAAGGGGAGATAATCTCCCCGATTCTGTTTAGCATGTTTGTTAACGACTGTGAAACTGAATTTTTACAGGCCGGTGTACAGCCGCTTGACTTACAAGACTTGTCCCTATTTTTTTTAATGTACGCAGATAACATGGTTTTGTTTTCCGAAAGTATTCATGGTCAATGCTTGACAAAAATATACTGAAAAGTGGTCTCTGACGGTTAATGTCCCTGAAACTAAAGTTATGGTTTTTCTGAAGTCAGGTAGAAATTCACAGGATGAAAAATGGTATTTTAATGGTACATTGCCTGCATATTTATCGCAAAAGCAGTTAGCATCACAATGTAGGAATGCATTATTCGCATTAAAAAAGGCTTGTGTACCCATACTTTTTAAATTATTCCACATTATTGAGTCTCTTTGACACATATGTAGGAAGTGTGGCGTATATATTAGTGAAGTATGGGGATTCCAAACAGCCACTGACATTGAGAGGGTACAATAGAATTTTTGGTAAAAATATTCTTGGAGTTACACGGTCAAGACCAAATGCTATGGTATACTTTGAACTGGGGAGGTTCTCATTGTCCCTCTTACGCAAATTAAGAATATTTAAATTCTGGTGTAAGTTAACCTCTACCAACAATTGTATTTTAAAAGGATGTTACGAGTATATGTACAACGAATGTGAGACTATTCCAAATTGTAACAAGAGGCCCAATGGGCCTGCATCGCTCACCTGGTATAAAACTCACACTTGTAACCTTAAAAGTGATCTAAAGTAAAGCTACAGGCAAAATATCAGTATTTATGATTAAAATTCATTCAAAAGACCCTGTTCATTTTTTTAAAAACATTTCACCCCTGTGATTGAAGGTCGAACAAAGGCATTATGTTGAACACATTGTATAGCCTTTCATCTCAGGATGCAACTTGCAAAGTATAAACATCCTGGGACCCATGGTTATTCATAAGAGGTTGTTTAAAGATTTTAAACAAATTTAACCCCTGCGACCTTGAATATAAGTCAAAGTCATTCACTTTAACAAACATAGTTGTCCTTGATCCCAGCATATGCTACTGACTAAATATCAACATCCTGAGCCTTTCGGTTATTCAGAACAAGTTGTTGACATATTTTGAACATATTTGCTCCTTGTGACCATGAATGTGATTCAAGGTCATACATTTAAACAAACTTGGTAGCCCTTGATCCTAGTATGCTGCTGACTAAATATCATCACCCTGGGCAGTTTGGTTATTCAGGAGAAGTTGTTTAAAGTTTTAAACATATTTGATCCCTGTGACCTTGAATATGGGTGAAGGTCATTTATTTGAACAAACTCTGTAGCCCTTTATCTCAGCATGCTAGTGGCCAAATATCATTACCCTGGGCATTTTGGTTATTGAGAAGAAGTTGTTTAAAGTTTTCAACATATTTGACCCCTGTGACCTTGAATATGGGTGAAGGTCATTCATTTGAACAAACTTTGTAGCCCTTCATCTCAGCATGCTACTGCCCAAATATCATTACCCTGTGCATTTTGGTTATTCAGAAGAAGTTTGTTTAAAGTTTTTAACATATTTGACCCCTGTGACCTTGAACATGGGTGAAGGTCATTCATTTGAACAAACTTTGTAGCCCTTCATCTCAGCTTGCTACTGGCCAAATATCATCACCCAGGGTATTTTGGTTATTGAGAAGTTATTCAAAGTTTTTAACATATTTGACTCCTGTGACCTTGAATATGGGTGAAGGTCATTCATTTGAACAAACTTGTTAGCCCTTCATCCCAGCATGCTACTGGCCAAATATCATCTCCCTGGGCAGTTTGGTTATTGAGAAGAAGATGTTTAAAATTTTAACATATTTGACCCCTGTGACCTTGAAAATAGGTGAAGGTCATTAATTTTAACAAACTTTGTAGCCCTTCATGCAAGTTTGCTTCTGGCCAAAAATCGACACCCTAGGCCTTTCGGTTGTTAAGAAGAAGTCGTTTAAAGTAAAATATTGACGCCGGATGACAGACGGACGACGGACGCCGCGCCACGACATAAGCTCACTTGGCACTTTGTGCCAGGTGAGCTAAAAACTGGGTTGCGAAAGTCAAACATAAGCTCTGCTCATTAGGTATGAAGGACATTTGGGTTTCGCAACATATTATAAATGTCAACAATTTTACATATATTGTAAAACAACGTTTGTTAGACAATTTCAAGCAAGAGTGTGAGATTTTTTTGTTTCATCGCAATTGCATTGCATTCTTATCTTTCAAAACCAATTCCTGCTAATTATAAAAATGCTATTGTTAGATTACATTTATCTTCACTTTGTCTTCTTATCGAATCAGGCAGACACTGAAGTGTCCCACGTCAGCTTCGAACTTGCCCTGTGTGTCTAAATGATATCGAGGACGAATATAATTTCATGTTAAAATGCCCCTTGTATAATGATTTGAGAACCAAATATATTGAGCCCTATTATCGAATATATCTTTCAGTCTTTAAATTAGTTTAGCTTGATGGACAAATATATTATGAGCAAATTATTTAGTAGATAATTAAATGTTGTATCAATGGAATGGTCCTGTTAATATTTGTTGTTATTAATTTTAATGCAAAGGTTGTATCTATAAACTTATTCAGTTTATGATCAATAACGAATTACGAGATATGGACAGTATTGTACCTCATGTAAATAGCTTCTTTTATAATTCATAGTGCTCTATATAAGGAAGTTTGGGTCTAGTTTTCCCCCTATTGATATGTGAGCTCCTTTATCCAACTAACAACTTTATAATGTACTGATTAAGTTTCATTATTTAATATCTTTAAAAATATATTTGAATACATCAGAGTATTATTTTTCCAATACATGATATAAATGAAAAGTGTAATTTATGTAGTTTTCTTTCACACTGATGATGATATTATTCTTTGGAACCTTATGCAAGTTATAACAAGAGGCCCAAGAGGACCTGTATCGCTCACCTGAATATGTAAGCAGTCATAGCAAAATATTCTCATTAAATATTATGTTGAACTAAAAAGATTTCCCGCGCAAACTTTGTTGGCTCCATCTGTTGAAACTACCAGCAAAATATTATTACAGTTTCTATGCTTTTTGATTCTTCAGAAGTTGCTTGACATATTTTTCCCTGTTACCTTGTAAGTAGGTCAATGTCATTTTCCTTCTCAAATTGGTTAGCTCTATTCCAAAAGCTACCAGCCAAATCTTATAAATCCATTCCTTTTAGTTCTTAAGAACAAATCCATTAAAATGTTGTTGACCTCTGTGACCTGGAAAGTAGGTCAAGGTCATTTTCATTCGCAAACTTTGTTGGGCTCTTTCCCAGGAAATAACCAGCCGAATATTAAGGTTCAATAACTTCCAGTTCTTCAGAAGTCATTTGAACTGTTTTACATATCTGCCTCATGTGACCTTAAAAGTAGGTCAAGGTCATTTTTATTCTCAAACTTTGTTGGGCTCTTTCCTAGGAAGCTACAGGCCAAATATAAAGATTCTATACCTTTCAGTTGTTCAGAAGAAGTCGTTTGAAGTGTCTGACACATTTAATTTGACCCCTGTGACCTTGAAAGAAGGTCAAGGTCATTTTCTTCCTCAAACTTTGTCGGGCTCTATCCCAGGAAGCCATCAATCAAATATAAAGATTCTATACCTTTCAGTTCTTCAGAAGAAGTCATTTGAAGCTTTTGACACATTTGACCCCTGTGACCTTGAAAGTAGGACAAAGTCATTTTCATTCTCAAACTTTGTGAAGCTCCATCCCGGGAAGCCATCAGCCAAATATGAAGATTCTATACCTTTTAGTTCTTCAGAAGAAGTCGTTTGAAGTTTTTGACATATTTGACCCCTGTGACCTTTACAGTAGGTGCAGGTGAGCTAAAAATCGTAACTTTTTACCTGTAAAATCACAGGAAGATCTACAGGTAAAATATATCAGATAAATATAGTACATATATGATACAAACTATAATTACCCCCCCCCCCCCCCCTTTGATGTTTCTACCTATTGTTCTAAAGATGTATACGTTCAGGGAATACCCCTGCCGAACTCCATCTAGGTGAATTAATATTTCTGCTTGAATGTTTCAAGGTGTGTTTATTTTATTGTTGATCAATGCAATGAATTGATACGGTAATAGATAAATATCATGTCTCCCCATTATGTCTGTACTGATTAACCACAAAGTTAAAAGAAAGAGAGAATGAAGGAATGAAGGAAACACGGAGTCCGATCCTGCCCCGATCCATATCAATAATCAATACTCTTATTTCGCTACAATTCTTTTATCAAATATCTTATACCCGATACGCATAATTAAATATATATATATATACATATAAGTTAATTCGATCCTGCCGCGATCATGTTATTGCATTTTTTTTTTATCAAATATACCTTATACCCGATAAGGATAATTAAATATATACAATAAATATATATAAATAAGTCCGATCCTGCCCCGTTTCTGTCCATTCCTGTAAATCGTCGCCCGTTCCTGCCCAATCCATATCAATACAAACTCTTAAGGTGGCTCCACACTTTCGCAATTAACCAGCAAAATTCGTTGAAACTTTCATATAATTGTTATGCAACTATGTCGAGTTGATTTTATGAAAATCTAAACATTCCGATAGTTTGGGGAATTTTTTGGAAAAAA
>NW_018404741.1:73482-90585 GCF_002113885.1 Mizuhopecten yessoensis | reverse complement strand
CAACCGGTTTGACCGTTTATAAATGTAACAATTTCGGGTGTAAATCCTGGCGGACCTGCAAATGTGTATGCATGCCTTGCAAGGCTTTCTCAAGACTCGCCTGAAAGCAGCATCAGATTACTAGGTCCGACCTTATTTAATAAACGAACAACAGTGGTCCGATCGGTTTGACCGTTTAAACGAAAACGGCCCAGCAGGTGTTACTATAATTTGCACTACGATATTGAATGCCCGATACGCAATACGGAAATGACGACACGGTGTACATGCACATTTCGATTAAGATGATTGAGTCCTAGCTGTACTTTTTCCGGAAGTATGTCACGAAAATGGACGCTGATGACGATGTGTCGAGCCACCTTAATTCGTTTCAATTCTTTCATCAAATTCATTTTTATACCTGATAAAAAAAATATTATAACATAAATACAGGTCTCATAATTATATTTATAACGACACAAATGTATATATAGGTATAATTTATTCCGATTCTGCACCGATCATGTTATTGCAATCCTTTTACAAAATATATCTTATACCCGATAATTATATTTATCAATGGTACGGTATCACTGGGGTTACGTAGGTGCTAGAGTACCTGTGTATGTAGGGGTAAGGCGTGGAGTCTAACGTACACGGTGAATTACGTGTTGCACGTGAATTACCTGGGTAGGAGGTTGTCATATACAGGGTGTATAGGGGGTAGTGTCATTCGAGCTGTTGCAGCCAGACAGTGCGCTTGTGGTATTTACCTACGTTTCCTGGTTAGCTTGCTAATTTGGTCTTTACCGATTATGAGCGAAGAAACGACCCCCCCTCTGAACAGTTGTAGTACTGGGGCCCCTTCTCCCCCTACAGTGGGTCAGAACACGGGAGGCGTGGAGGCTTTTGAGGCCTTTTCATTGTTCAGGCAATATTTGGACAATAAACTAGATTCCTTTAGAGCGGATTTGGGAGAAGGAGAGACAGAACCTAAAAAACCTAAGTCGGACAAATCTGTGAAGTTTAAGTCCCAAGGGAATAGGATTCAATTCCAATTTAACGAGGAATTGGAGGCGGATGTGGTCAAGTTACAGAAAAGACTTGATAAACGTGACTTTGACAGCTGCGTTGAGTTGGCCGCGAACCTGAGAGTTACATTGTATAAGAGAAACAAGTTGATACGACTTGCTGACAAGTCGCCCGCTGGCTGGCAAACTGTGAAGGAATACGTGTCCGACGATCTCGCTTCTGACAGTGAGGACAAGAAACGTATTAGACAGGCGGAACAGAGGGCATTGAGGAGTATAAAACTTAAACATGGTTCTAGTAAACGTAGTTCTTCGGCTGTTTTTAACAACAGTGGTAATACAGCTACACGTTACGCCTCTCCCCCCGCAGCCGCGGGGTCTGCGCCTTTTCGTGGAGGACCCTATAACTACGGAGTCACTGCCCCGCGCAGCACCGCCCCTTCGGACCAGTGTTTCTCATGTGGGGGATTCGGTCATTGGAGGAGGGACTGTGGGAAATTCAGACAGGGAGGATCTCGACAGCCACAGCAGCAGACAAACGGACCGAAGTGACGAGATTCATGATAAGTATACATATACTTCTCCCTCGTTGTTTGATTTAGACGAACTGAGCTCTCATAAACAGTTTTTTGAATATCAGGACAATCGTCCGGTTACGTCTGTTAAAGGTAGATTAAAAAGTCACGTTCAGTTTTGGAGAGATATCGGTGCTTCAGAATTTATCGTAGAAATGCTTAAGTACGGTTATGTAATACCTTTCATTTCGACCCCTCCAAAAACCTTTTCTAAAAATAACATGTCTGCAGGAAGAGAGGCTGAGTTTGTCACGCAAGCTATTGCAGATCTGGTTAATAATAAGTGTGTTGTACAAGTCCCATTTCTTCCTCACGTAGTCAATCCTTTAAGCGTTGCTTACAGCAGTTCTGGCAAGAAAAGGTTGATTTTGGATCTCAGAAGGGTCAATCTTTTTGTTTGGAAAGAGAAGATAAAATTGGAGGATTGGAACGTTGCATTAGAATTTTTTGATCGTGATTCCTATATGTTTAAATTTGACCTTAAATCCGGGTATCACCATATAGATATTTCTTGTGGTCAACAATCCTTTCTCGGGTTTTCCTGGGATGGTAAGTTTTATTGTTTTAGTGTATTGCCTTTCGGATTATCGTCAGCTCCGTACATTTTCACGAAGATCCTTAGGGCCCTTGTTAAACACTGGAGGTGGAATGGTATTAACATAGTTCTATACATAGATGACGGTCTAGGTTGTAGTTCTGAGGAAGTAACATGTCAGAAGAATAGTGATTTTGTTAGGGACACACTCTATCGCGCGGGTTTTCTTGTCAATACAGAAAAATCTGTGTGGGTCCCATGTCAAAATATTTTGTGGTTGGGTCTTAATTGGAATTCGTTGAGTTTTAGTATCTCGGTCCCCGACACTAGAGTAAGTAAACTTGTTACTAGTATCGATGCTCTTTTAGACACCTTACCAATTATTTCATCTAGACAGTTAGCAAAGGTTACAGGGTTAGTAATGTCATTTAAGCCCGTGATAGGTAATCTCTGTTGTCTGATGACAAGACAATCAATGGTGTTCATAGCGAGGTCATCATCCTGGGACGGTAAGGTCAAGGTCAACAGTAATCCATTCATTAACGAGTTGGTGTATTGGCGTGATCACGTGTGTACTTTGAATGTTAGGTATTTGGCTACATACGATGTCCCTAAAATTATCATGTTTTCTGATGCTAGTGCTTATGCTTGTGGTGCATACTCTGTAGATCTCGATAGCAGCATATTTCACAAAATGTGGACAGATACTGAGATTCCACGTAGTTCTACTTGGAGGGAAATGAAAGCTATTTCATTAGCATTACAGTCGTTTCAGTCAGTGTTAAAGGGAAAGCAAGTTAAGTGGTTTACGGACAGTAAGAATTGTGTTTCTATAGTCACCAAAGGTAGTATGAAGCCTGATTTGCACGAGATCGCGATCGACATTTTTGAAAGATGTTCTATTAATAATATTATGATAGACATCGAGTGGGTACCCAGAGACAGTAATGTGCGCGCTGATGAGATCAGTAAAATATTCGATTTCGACGACTGGTTTGTAACTGTGGAATTCTTTGAGTTTATTGACTGGCTATGGGGTAGGCATACTGTTGACAGGTTTGCCAGTGTGGATAACGCTAAACTGGAACGCTTCAATTCCAAGTTCTGGAACCCTGGCACGGAATGTGTAGATGCGTTCGCCAAGCATTGGGGAGGCGAGAATAACTGGTTGGTGCCTCCTATAAACTTGGTTATTCAGACAATCAGACACGTTCTGGTGTCTAGGTCTTGTGGTACCCTTATAGTTCCTAAGTGGCAATCAGCACCCTTTTGGACCTTTATTTTCAAGCGTGAGTATGTATACAGAGACTATGTGAAGGAGGTGTTGGAGTTTCATGAGACTGATCGCATTTTTGGGAAATGTACCGATAAGAACTCCTATTTCAACCCTGATAAATTCGTCGGTACTGTTTTAGCAGTGAGGTTGCAAGCCTAGTTTACTGTTTACTTTGTTTTACAAAATCTATTAAAAGTTTTGTACTGATTTAAATGTATTGTTCTTATATTGGGCACGTATTGTCCCGGAGAGAGGGCATGGCCACGGAGCACGTGGCTGCTGTTTACTATTGAGGTCACGTTTCATGCATTCCTGTCTAGGTCACGTGTTGTCTGTAGATACGCGTGAGTAGTTCTCGTAGTACGAGATACTACGGCCAGTGCACGGTTGTATCCTTAGCTCAGCGGATGAGTTTACGTCACGTTTTTCCATGGATGGACATGTACAGGGGCCGTACATTACATGTTGTGTTGTTTAATTTATGTGTATGAAGGTCACACACGGTGACGCTTCCTTATATATGACAAGGCCGGTACTGTTAGTACGCGTGCGAGGTCATCCCGTTGGGGCACTTCACGTGCGCGACATGATAGGTCGGCATGTGGTAGGGTGTGGTGGTCACCCGTTCAGGCAGCATTACGGTACTGATGTTAACGATTCCGTCGTTAACTGTAAATAAATAAATGAATAATAATACGTTATAGTAGTTGCTTCTCGCGTTTATATCTTATTGTGTATTCTTGTATACAACTTTCAGATGTCTTTAATCATGGGCGATGGGTCAACATGGGAACCACAAACAACAGATTTTTGCCTCTCGTCAGTGATTTAAAGAGGATAGTTACGGCATCTAAGGCTGTTAATACCCGGAAATGTTATGATCACGGGTTCAAACAATGGTGTTCTTGGGCTAATTCCTTCAAAGTTAATGTCCTGCCAGCGTCGGAACAATATGTTGCCTTATATTTAGTATCTATAATTCAATCTAGCAGTAGTGTTGCTAAGTTAGACCAGGCTATCTATTCCATCGGTTGGGTTCACCAACTGGCAGGTTTCCCGAATCCTTGTTCATCGGATTTTATAAAAATGATCAGGGCAGGGGGGTCCCGGCTGTTGGGATGTCAACCCTGTAAAAAAGAGCCTATCACTCCTGATATTTTAAAACAGTTAGTGACATTTTTTGCTAAAGACTCGTGTTCCCTGATGGATCTAAGAATAGTGTGTATGTGTTTAGTAGGTTTTGCCGGTTTCCTTAGATTTGCGGAATTGGTCAATATTAAGAGATCGGACATCGTTTTCGCTGATCAGTTCATGACTATCAGAATTCCCAGAAGTAAGACGGATGTAGTTAGCGCAGGAGCAGAAGTAGTTATTGCTAAGACTTCTACGATATTATGTCCGGTTGCCATGCTCAAACGCTATTTGACTTGTGCTAAGATTCCCTCGGACTCCACAGCTTTTATTTTTAGGCAAATGTCATTTTGTAAAAGTTCTAATTCGTTCCAGCTTCGTAATTCTGGTCCCCTTTCTTACACTAGAGCTAGAGAACTTCTTTTAGAAAAGCTTTCATTATTAGGTTGAGATAGTAGGAAATTTGGCCTCCATAGTCTGAGGGCTGGTGGAGCTACCGCGGCAGCAAACTCAGGAGTTGCTGATCGTATATTCAAGAAGCACGGTCGTTGAAGTCCAAGGACGGTTATGTGCATGAGGGCTTGGACGAAAAACTTTCCGTTACACAAAAGCTGGGTGAGAATGTAATTTTAATGTTTGTCAGACTTTTAACCCGTTCTTTGTACTCGAAGCGCTAGCTGCAGTCAGCTATTTCCTATATTATAGTGTTGAGTTGTAATTGATAAATGATTTATGTTCGTTTGAACTGGTGAATTAGAACATAATTATATTTATCAATGGTACGGTATCACTGGGGTTACGTAGGTGCTAGAGTACCTGTGTATGTAGGGGTAAGGCGCGGAGTCTAACGTACACGGTGAATTACCTGGGGTAGGGGGTTGTCATATACAGGGTGTATAGGGGGTAGTGTCATTCGAGCTGTTGCAGCCAGACAGTGCGCTTGTGGTATTTAACCCCCCCCCCCCCCCCCCCCCGGTCAACTTGGTAGCGAGCAATAGAGAGTTAATTGGCTTTGATGTTACTTGCCATTTGGTGTATGCTTTCAGGTTTATAGGCTTTGCCATATTACAGAGCTGCTGGGACAGATCCTTGGGATTGGGACTTGGAGCTAGAGGAACAGTCGCTCAGCAACACTCGCTCAGGAACAGCCGTGCACACTCGCGTGTTGTTGCCGTGTTTTTGTAGTTACCCCAATAAAAGCGCTAGCTGCAGTCAGCTATTTCCTATATTACAGTGTTGAGTTGTAATTGATAAATGATTTATGTTCGTTTGAACTGGTGAATTAGAACATAATGATAATTGAATATATCTAATATTTATTATTAAGATATATAATAATTGATATATTTCTGACCGTTCCTGTCCGTTTCTGCCCGTTCCTGTAAATCGTCTGACCGCAATTCATCATGTATATGCCGATTTTAGAGCTGATTTTTTTTTTTTACTTTTGATACATGTAATATTACAGGGGTTATTCATTGTACAAAAATATCACCCATGGCCACTGTACGCTACTGTACACTGCTACCTTAGACTTAATGAGTCTAGTTGATACTGAAATTAATATAGACTACAACACTCTTGCATTTTACAGGATATCAGTATACTTTTTGATTGGAATCAACGTAAGGCAATTTAGAGATTTCCAATGTATTAAATGCATCCTTATATAGAGCTCATTAGGGTTACCTTTTCATGAATCACATTTCAACCAGATTCAATCAAGTAATGCAGTTCTTGTTATTCTCTTCGTAACAACTATCTTTCATTTCCTGATGCGTCCCTTCCGCCCTCCCCTCCCTGATTTCTTCTTTTTCTCTTTGTCTGTTATGCTATCAAAATATATGTAACAGTGTCGTCCTACTGCCATGTTTATTAATAAGGAGACAAATTGATATAAGTACTTATGTACTTGTTTTCGAATCCTCTTTGTTCATTTTTGTATTATTTTGTCCTCCCCAAGTTATGATATTTTTTTTTGTCATACAGTGTGACATATTTGGACTGATTTGATGAATAAAACTGAATTCCAAACACCTAGGATAATTGTAATTAATAAGGAAAGTCTATCACTGAAACCTAAATATGTTTGAAAATAAATGTGTTGCATTTTCAAAACAATAAGCGAGGAAATCCATTGTCACACTCTATAGCCAACATCTGATTTAGATACAAGAGACCCATGGGCCTTAACGGTCACCTGAGTTATGTAAAAACTAATATTATTGATGTTGCTAAAGGAAAAAGAAATCATTTTGTAACAAAGGTAACTTGAACTACATACATGCTATTCAAAAGTAGTGTGAAAGATCTGGGTTAGTATATGTACTGTGTACAAATAGTGGTTCTGTCAGTCAGTTTAAGTTAGGTAAAGCACCTTAAGACCCTTCCATCTATGAAGAGTATTTGATTCTACCATATCTGGATCTTGAGAAGAAGATTTATGAAATTTTAGTCAATACTCTTTTAGGCCCCTCCCCTCAGGCCCCTGGTAATGTAATGACTATGATGGTTTTTATAATCATGATGTGGTCAAGTGAGTCTGAAATTCTGTAAATAATTGATAACAAGAGGCCCAATGGGCCTGAATCGCTCACCTGGTATTAATCTCACAAAAAATCTTAAAAGTGGACTAAAATACAGCTACAGGCAGAATATCAGTGTTTGACTCATAAGAACCTATTAAAAGATTTAAACATATGACACCTGTGACCTTGAATGTTGAACAAGGACATAAGGTTGAACAGAGTTTATAGTCATCCATCAAAGCATGCTTCTGGCAAAATATCATTACCCTGGACCTAAGGTTATACAGAACAAGTCATTTAAGGATTTAAACATGTATTGACCACTGTGACCTTGCATATGGGCGATGGTCATTCATTTGAAAAAACCTGAAAGTCCTTAATCCCAGCATGTTAATGGCCGAATATCATCACCCTTAGTCTTTTGCTTATTGAGAAGAGGTCGTTTATAAAGGTTTTAAACATATTTGACCCCTGTGACCTTTAATATATGTCGAGGTCATTCGTTTGAATAAACTTGGTAGTCCTTCATCCTAGCATGCTACTGGCCAAACAGCATAATCCTAGGACTTTTGGTTATTGAAAAGATGTTGTTTAAAGGTTTTAAACATATTTGACCATTGTGACCTTGAATAATTGTCAAGGTCATTCATTTTAACAAAATTGGTAGCGCTTCATCCCAGCATGTTACAGGCCAAATATTATAACCCTCAGCCTCTTGGTTATTGAAAAGTAGTTTTAAAGGTTTTAAACATATTTGACCCCTGTGACCTTGAAAATAGGTGAAGGTCATTTGTTTATAAAAACTTGGTAGCCCTTCATCCCAGCATCTAACTGGCAAAATATCATAACCCTAGGCCTCTTGGTAATTCAGAAGAAGTCGTTTAAAGGTTTTAAACATATTTGACCCCTGTGACCTTGAAAATGGGTGAAGGTCATTTGTTGAAACAAATTTGGTAGCCCTTCATCCCAGCATGCTACTGGCCAAATATCATTCTAGGCCTTTTGGTTACTGAAATGAAGTTGTTTAAAGTAAAATGTTGACGCCGGACAGACGGACGCCGCACCATGGCATAAGCTCACTTGCCCTTCGGGCAGGTGAGCTAATAATAGTGATATAAAAAATAACCCTCTATAATAAATATATGCTTAATATTCAAAGCATATTATTGGGGGGATTTTACCTGTACACCATTCACTACAGGTTCTCGCTTAGGTAATATGGCTTGACTTGTATCAAAAGTCTTGTTAGCTAAATGAATTATTGTAAAATATCCAATCAAAATACATGTCATCATTCTCGAGACTTAAAGCATTTTCATACATTTTTCTCGACAAATGCATCTCCATGGACATCCAAACTTATGAAATTTACAAGTTTAAATGGTTTTTTCCCCTGAATTGTGACTTTTATTTAGCTTGGAAAATAAACACATAAAAAGTGAGTTTTTCATCAGTTATTGAATGTTTTTTTTCTGAAATTTAGTGTGCATGTACCTCAATTATATTTGAAAAATATTGGAGGAGGATTATTTTGTGACAGGGATTGTTTAATACTAACGGAATGCTTTATTGAATTTGATATACAATTTGGTGTGTCAGCCATATTTGAATGTCCTTAAGCTATGCACATTTGGCTGTTAACGATAAGTTGTTGTTTCTATTCTATATGATGTTCAGCTAGTAAGATTCTATGTAATACTCAGACTCTCTGTAATGTAGATTTGGTAACAATGTGAAAATTTTGATGTTTTATTAAAGGCTGTGATAAAATGTTTTTAAATTAAATTAATTGTTGCGCTGCGTATATCGTGCTGTTCGCGTATACATGTGCTATGTACAATCACTGTGCCGTCTACCTGTGTTGTTTTTGTACACGTGAGTATGTTGTCACATGTCACTTGTCTTACCTTGTTATGTCCATATAAGGTAATTGTTCCAAATATAGGTGTTACCTCGTTTTCGTTAGTGGTCAGTCCAGGTGTCTTTGTTACATGTTTTGGGCACGGTTTTTAGTATTCATTCATAGACAGAGATAAAGGGTGGATGTAATTTATACCAGAAGTTTGAAGTCTTTCTCCAGATCTTGTAAGTACACATTTAGATGTGACAAAGTCTTCTTCTGTAATTGGTTTATGTTAAATTATTATATTAATGAGATTTTGGATAAAGTAGCATTAATTATATAGTGAAATCAATACATAGATAGCTCTTTTTAAAGTAATGTATATGTTTTTATCAACATGATGTAAACTGTGATTTACCTGTCTCTTTTACAGAGATAATAGAGTTTTCGATAGAGAATGGATACAGATTCATATCTTCATTCCGTGTAAAACCCTGACCCATAGTTGGGGTAGGTATTTTAATATTGTATATGATAATGTAAACAAGTGCTAATTGATAAGGATAATTGTATTCAATATAATTATGTAAAAGTCATTTCAACTATTGATTATGATGAAGTCAGTCATTGTAAAGTTAAAGTATTATTCCTATTTTTGAATAACCTATTGTTTGTGAACGTATCAAATATGTATGCACCGAATGTAACTGTTAGGAATTATATGTAAGCGCTGTGTTTCATTATGTTATCAATTGTATTGTGTCTTTGTAGGGTTTTGATTATGTTTCACATATTGTGGAAATAAACATGTGAACAAGAAATATGCATCGGCCTTGACTTTCATTCAACTTTAATATTTTGGGTGATCATTTTTAACTTGCTGTATATCAATTCACGCTACCAAGTATTAGACTATATTGATCAGCGGTCAGAAGTACCGTTTAATTGTACATAATTTCACCTTGATTTGTATTGAATATTTATCAGTCATAATGAATAAATCCGATGCATTCTAGCTACGTGAAATCTAGCACAAACGGACAGTGGAGAACACGTCCAAATATTTTATAACAACAGACACTCTTCATATTTGATGCATGTGACCCTAAAAGTAGGTTAAGGTCATTTTTTGAGAAAAGTATATAGCACCACATCACAGCACGCAAAATGTGATTGGCAAAATATCATCACCATATATGTCTTAGTTATTTAGAAGAAGTCATTCAAAGTTTACACATTTGACCCCAGTGACTTTCAACGTAGGTCAAGGTCATCCATTTGAAAAGTTGTTGAAAATATTTTTATACATGTGTCGACCGTGGGCTTGAAACTAGGTCAAGGTCATTCATTGGAGGAAACATTATAGCACTCAATGCCAGGTACCTACTCTCCAAATACCATTACTCTTTGTCTCTTGGTTATTCAGAGAAAGTTGTTGAAGGAGTTTTAACACATTTGACCATTGTGGTCTTGAAAGTATGTAAAGTTCATTTATTTGGGAAACTTTATAGCACTCTGTCCTAGATACCTACTTGCCAAGTCAGATCAGAATCAGATCTTGCTGTTCGGCAGTCTCGGAGTTTGACATGAATGATTTTAGTCTCCTACACTAATAATATCATATACTACAAATACAATCTTTATTCATGATGAAGTTAACAGGGTCAAATACAGATGGATTTTTAGTGTATCCAGTGACCATTTATACAAAACTATTAGAAATATTCACACCACAAAAGTTTCAAATGAAGCGTACAAAACTATATTGTTATCATGAAAGTCACAGTTCTGCCTTTGGAGAACTAGGTCCTTGTGAGTTCATCTTCACATCATATGTGCCCCCCTGGCTGTTTGTGTCCTGTGACATTGGCTCTGTATCATGCATTGATTGACTGGACATTTCCTGTGTGCCACTAGTGTCTTCTTGCACAATTGTCCCCCCTGACAGACTGTCCATAGCATCAGCACTGTCTGTTGATTTTTTCTCAGCTTTATTCGCTTTTTCTTTTTCTGCTTTTGGAACAGGGTTGACATCACTTGATTCTGATTCATTATTTACACTGTCTGAGTCTTTCTTGGACTCAGAAAATCGTTCCTCAATAAATTTGAATATTGAATTCATACTACTGTAGCTGGTGTAGTCATGGCGATCAGTTCCTGTAAAAAAATAGAAATAAATTATAATTAAATAAGCTTTTACAGACCTTTACATCAATAAGTATATCATGGAAGGGACTTTAACTTACTCGTCTAAGCATAAAGTGTGTCCACAGTGGCAGATTAATAAGGAAGCATGCAAAACCAATGCACCACCTTTGGTGGCTCAGCTAGAAGATAAAAAATCTTTCATAGTTATATAGCAGCATGATAGTCGGTGCTCCCCCCATCCTCAGATCCTCAGGATAAATACGTCTCTACTGTTAGTACACCTGATCATAGTGCCACTAATTATAGTCAGCTAAAACCATTGTCCAAGACGAGAACCTGGATATGCATGACCAATTTCACACCTTTGTGAGGGGCTCAGATCAGTTAAACACTGTTAAGGCAACCAGGATGTGTAGTGGACACTTCACATCCCTGAGGCAACGCAGAGAAAACCAATACAAATGCACAAATTATACTTCTACAGGTGTTTTTTTTAATTAAAACAAATATTAAGATACCGTTTTAGTTAAAAAGACAACAAGAGGCCCAGAGGGCCTGTATCGCTCACCTGGATACCTATGCAATGAGGGCAAAATATTCTCCAAATGAGATCAAGGGAATATGCCAGACCCCAAGGCCAATCCTTGTAGCATATCTGTATTAGACTTTTCATGCCCAGCAATCTCATGTATGGTTTTTGGGTGGGGATCTCAACTGTTTCCAAGCTTTGACTCAGAAACTAGGTCCCTAGGGTTGTGGCCAGACCCCAGGATCAATTCTAATATCGTGACTGCATTCATCTCTTTATGCCCAAAAATTGTATATATAGTTTTGGGGTGGGGATCTTAACCATTTCAAAGTTATGACCCAGGGGTTAAGTCTCCAAGGCTGGGGCAGTCCCAAAGGCCATCCTGGAAGCATATGTGCAATCATCTCTTTATACTCAGCAATCGTATATACGGTTATAGGGTGGGCCTCTCAACTGTTTCCAAGCTTTGACTAAGAAACTAGGTCCCTAGTGGTTCGGTCAGACCCCGGGGTCTATTTTGATATCATGATGCATTTGTCTCTTTATGCCCAGCATTTGTATATATAGTTTTGGGGTGGGGATCTCAACAGTTTTAAAGTTATGGCCCAGGGACTATGTCTCCAAGGGTGGGGACAGACCCTAGGGCCATCCTGGAAGCATGGTTATATGGTGGGGATCACAACTATTTCCAAGTAATACACCTTTTTTGGCCCCGCCCTCAGCCCTCTGGGGGGGTCAGCCCAACCATTTGTACAATTTTGAATCCCTGCCTCCCAAGAATGCTTTTGATCAAATATGATTGATATCTAGTGCATAGTTCTACAGAAGTCGTTTGTAGCAATATAGCCAAATTGCCCCCTTTTTGGCCCCGCCCCTCAGCCCCCTGGGGGGTCAGCCCAACCATTTGTACAATTTTGAATTTCCACCACCTAGGGATGCTTCCATTTAAATATGGTTGATATCCATCTCTTAGTTCCAGAGAAGAAGTCACTTAAAGCAGTATAGCCAAATTGACCCCTTTTTGCCCCGCCCCTCAGCCCCCTGGGGGGTCAGCCCCACCATTTGTACAATTTTGAATCCCCACCACCTAGGGATGCTCCCAGTCAAATTTAGTTGAATTCCAATCAGTGGTGAAGAAGAAGAAGTTGTTTAAAAGAAATTTTTGACGTACGGACGTACGACGGACGCAACGATATGGCATAAGCTCACCTTGGTCTTTCGGACCAGGTGAGCTAAACAAGAGGCCCAATGGGCCTGCATCGCTCACCTGGTATTAATCTCACAATTGTAATCTTAAAAGAGGACTAAAATAAAGCCACAAGCAAAATATCAGCGTTTTGACCTAAAGTTTAAAGTAATTCAGAAACAAGAGGTCCAATGGGCCTGAATCGCTCACCTGGTACTAATCTCACACTTGTTATCTTAAAAGGGGACTAAAATGCAGCTAAATGAAGAATATCAGTGTTTGATTCATAAGAGCCTATTAAAAGATTTAAACATATATTGACCCCTGTGACCATGAAAATGGACGAAGGTCATTGATTTGAACAAACTTGGTAGCCCTTAATCTCAGCATGCTACTGGCCAAATATCGTAACCCTATGCCTCTTAGTTATTGAGAAGTTGTTTAAAGATGTTTAACATATTTGACCCCTGTGACTTTGAATATACAATTCATGTAAGTAAAGGTCATTCATTTGAACAAACGTGGTAGCCCTTCATTCTAGCATGTTACTGGCCAAATATCATTAGTCTAGGCCTCTTAGTTATTCAGAAGAAGTTGTATAAAGATTTTTTAAGACAATTGACCCCTGTGACCTTGAAAATGGACGAAGGTCATTGATTTGAACAAACTTGGTAGCCTTTCATCACAGCATGCTACTGGCCAAATAGCATGATCCTAGGCCTTTTGGTTATTGAGAAGAAGTTGTTTAAAGGTTTTTAACATATTTGACCCCTGTGACCTTGAATATAAGTAAAGGTCATTCATTTGAACAAACTTGGTAGCCCTTCATTCTAGCATGTTACTGGCCAAATATCATTAGCCTAGGCCTCTTAGTTATTCAGAAGAAGTTGTATAAAGATTTTTTAAGACAATTGACCCCTGTGACCTTGAAAATGGACGAAGGTCATTGATTTGAACAAACTTGGTAGCCTTTCATCACAGCATGCTACTGGCCAAATAGCATCATCCTAGGCCTTTTGGTTATTGAGAAGAAGTTGTTTAAAGGTTTTTAACATATTTGACCCCTGTGACCTTGAATATAAGTAAAGGTCATTCATTTGAACAAACTTGGTAGCCCTTCATTCTAGCATGTTACTGGCCAAATATCATTAGCCTAGGCCTCTTAGTTATTCAGAAGAAGCTGTATAAAGATTTTTAAGACAATTGACCCCTTTGACCTTGAAAATGGGCAAAGGTCATTCATTTGAACAAACTTGGTAGCCCTTCATCCCAACATGCTACTGGCCAAACATCAACACCCTAGGCCTCTTGGTTATTCAGAAGTCGTTTAAAGGTTTTAAACATATTTGACCCCAGTGACCTTGAATATAAATCAAGGTCATTTATTTGAACAAACTTGGTAGCCCTTCATCCAAGAATGTTACTGACCAAATATCATCACCCTAGGCCTCTCTGTTATTTTGAAGAAGTTGTTTAAAGGTTTTAAATATATTTGACCCCAGTGACCTTGAATATAAACAAAGGTCATTTATTTGAACAAACTTTGTAGCCCTTCATTTCAGCATGTAACTGGCCATATATCATCACCCTAGGTCTCTTGGTTATTCAGAAGAAGCCGTTTAAAGGTTTTCAACATATTTGACCCCTGTGACCTTAAATATAAATCAAGGTCATTTATTTGAACAAAATTGGTAGCCCTTCATTTCAGCATGGTACTGGCCAAATATCATCACCCTTGGCCTTTTGCTTATTAAGAAGAAGTCATTCAATGGTTTTAAACATATTTGACCCCTGTGACCTTAAAATATATATGTCAAGGTCATTCATTTGAACTTGGACGTATATTGTAACCTCCACATATACTGGACGTATATTGTAACCTCCACATAAACTGGACGTATATTGTAACCTCCACATATACTGGACGTATATTGTAACCTCCACATATACTGGACGTATATTGTAACCTCCACATAAACTGGACGTATATTGTAACCTCCACATATACTGGACGTATATTGTAACCTCCACATATACTGGACGTATATTGTAACCTCCACATAAACTGGACGTATATTGTAACCTCCACATATACTGGACGTATATTGTAACCTCCACATATACTGGACGTATATTGTAACCTCCACATAAACTGGATGTATATTGTTACCTCCACATGTACTGGATGTATATTGTTACCTCCACATATACTGTGTGTATATTGTTACCTCCACATATACTGTGGGTATATTGTTACCTCCATATATACTGTGGGTATATTGTTACCTCCATATATACTGTGGGTATATTGTTACCTCCATATATACTGTGTGTATATTGTTATCTCCACATATACTGTGTGTATATTATTATCTCCACATATACTGTGGGTATATTGTTACCTCCATATATACTGGATGTATATTGTTACCTCTACATGTTCTGTGTGTATATTGTTACCTCCACATCTATTGTGTGTATATGGTTAACCAATTGCTGTGTGTAAATGTTTTAACAAAACAAGAGGCCCAATGGGCCTGAATCGCTCACCTAGTATTAATCTCACAAATAATATTTATTGTTAACTTGGGGCAGGTGAGCTAAAAACCTCTCCTCTGCCATTCCTGATGTGCTGATGCACTACTTGTATAATTTAGCTCCTCATGTACTGTGGGATTGTTAAGCTAGTTTATGTTCACTGAACTGCACTTGCCTGCTGATACTGTGGGGCAAAAGTCCATCTTGAAATCTAATGGGGCATCTAGGGGTTCCTTTTGCCCAGCTGATGCCCAGTTTTGTGCTCTCTGGAAAACAAACAAAAGGAGATGATTTTTTAATATTTTTCTCATTTTCATTAAAATGTAAAAAGAAAGTGGAATAGGCTTTAATTGGTTTCGTAAAACATAATTTATGTTGATAAGATGACGATTTACTGGTGAAAGTACCAAAAGTATTAAAATAATTATCACATACTGGATCTATCATTTGTAAACCCCTGATGATTTCAAAGAAGGCACAGATAGCTAGTGTCTGCAATTAACTTCTGGTCAGTCATACAATGAAATAACATGGCAATCAGTGGGATAACCAGCAATAGAGCCAAGGGAAACAAATTCCACAGATATCTTTCATGTAGACCAAAAGTCAGTGCATGCCTGTCTTTGTGTCAATATAGGTTACTTCCCTCTATGTTCATCAAAAGTAAGTGGATGTCAGTCTCTATGTCAATAATTACTACCCTCTATGTACATCAAAAGTAAGTGGAGGTCAGTCTCTATGTCAATATAAAATACTACCATCCATGTACATCAAAAGTAAGTGGATGTCAGTCTCTATGTTAATATAGGTAACTACCCTCTATGTACATCAAAAATAAGTGGATGTCAGTATCTCTGTCAATATAGGTAACTACCTTCTATGTAAATCAAAAGTAAGTGGATGTCAGTCTCTAAATCAATATAGGTTACTACCCTATATGTACATCAAAAGTAAGTGGATGTCAGTCGATTTGACAATATAAGATACTACCCTCTATTTAAATCAAAAGTAAGTGGATGTCAGTCTCTATGTCAATATAAGTTACTACCCTCTATTTACATCAAAAGTAAGTCGATGTCAGTCTCTATGTCAATATACTAAGTTACTACCCTCTATTTAAATCAAAAGAAAGTGGATGTCAGTTTCTGTGTCAATATAAGTTACTACACTCTATCTACATCAAAATTAAGTGAATGTCAGTCTCCATGTCAATATAGGTTACTACCCTTTATGTACATCAAAAGTAAGTGGATGTCAGTCTCTATGTCAATATAGGTTACTACCGTCCAAGTACATCAAAAGTAAATGGAAATAAGTCTCTTTGTCAATATAAATTACTACCCTCTATGTACATCAAAAGTTGATGTCAGTTTCTAAGTCAATATAGGTTACTACCCTCTATGTACATCAAAAGTAAGTGGATGTCAGTCTCTATGTCAATATAAGTTACTACCCTCTATGTACATCAAACGTAAGTGGATGTCAGTTTCTATGTCAATATAGATTACTACCATCCATGTACATCAAAAGTAACTGGATGTCAGTCTCAATGTCAATATAGGTTACTACGCTCATTTTACATCAAAAGTAAGTGGATGTCAGTCTCTATGTCAATATAAGTTAGTACCCACCATGTACATCAAAAGTAAGTGGATGTCAGTCTCTATGTCAATATACTAGGTTACTACCGTCAAAGTACATCAAAAGTAACTGGAAATAAGTCTCTATGTCAATATAAGTCACTACCCTCTATGTACATCAAAAGTAAGTGGATGTCAGTCGATTCGACAATATAAGTTACCAG
>NW_018404741.1:69140-69641 GCF_002113885.1 Mizuhopecten yessoensis | reverse complement strand
AAGTCTCTTTGTCAATATAAGTTACTAACCTCTATGTACATCAAACGTAAGTGGATGTCAGTTTCTATGTCAATATAACTTAATACCCTCTTTTTACATCAAAAGTCAGGGGATGAGTCTCTATTTCAATATAACTTACTACCTTCTTTTTACATCAAAAGTAAGTGGATGTCACTCTATGTCAATATAAGTTACTACCCTCTATGTACATCAAAAGTAAGTGGATGTCAGTCTCTATGTCAATATACTAGCTTACTACCGTCCAAGTACATCAAAAGTAAGTGGAAATAAGTCTCTTTGTCAATATAAGTTACTAACCTCTATGTACATCAAACGTAAGTGGATGTCAGTTTCTATGTCAATATAGGATACTACCATCCATGTACATCAAAAGTCAGGGGATGAGTCTCTATGTCAATATAACTTACTACGCTCTTTTTACATCAAAAGTAAGTGGATGTCAGTCTCTATGTCAATATAGAGACTACTACTCTGTATGTA
>NW_018404741.1:56272-64362 GCF_002113885.1 Mizuhopecten yessoensis | reverse complement strand
TACCTCCTCCATCAAGAGCCAGAGTCAAAGTCAGAGATCCACTTTTTCTTTGACCTTTGGACCAAAATGACCTTGACCATTTACCCAGTGACCCTGATCTTTGGTCAGTTGACTTATTCTTTAGTTCTGACCAACTTTGCTCCTTAATATCATAACAAAATGTTCATCAGTGAAAATACAAAACTTGACCTTGACCCTTTGAAACCCATAACCTGGACCTAAGGTCAGTTTACTCTGGGTTAAGTTCTGAACAACATTGCTTCATAATGTCATAACAAAATGTTCATCAAGGAAAAGATACACAAGTTAACCTTCACCTTTGACCCAGTGACCTTGAACTTTGGTAAATTGACTCCTTGTTTAATTTGAGCTACATTGCTTCAAAGTGTCATAGCGAAATGTTCACCAGTGAAAAGATCCAAAATTTGACCTTGACCCCTAACCCGATGACCTTGACCTTTAGTCAGTTGACTCCTTGTTTAATTCTGATCAACTTTGCTTCATAATGTCATAACAAAATGTTCATCAGTGAAAATATGTAAAATTTGACCTTGACCTTTGAACCTAATGACCTTGACCTTTGACCTTGACTTTTTACCGCAATGTGTATTTTTGTGAACTAAACATCTATAGTGATTACTATAGGGCACCCGTATCTCCGATATGGGGCCCTAATAAGTCTCTTTGTCAATATAAGTTACTAACCTCTATGTACATCAAAAGTAAGTGGATGTCAGTCGATTTAACAATATAGGTTACTACCCTCTATTTAAATAAAAAATTAGTGGATGTCAGTCTCTATGTCAATATAAGTTACTACCCTCATTTTACATCAAAAGTAAGTGGATGTCAGTCTCTATGTCAAGATCATTTTTACCCTCTTTATACATCAAAAGTAAGTGGATGTCAGTCAATATGTCAATATAACTTTCTACCCTCTTTTTACATCAAAAGTAAGTGGATGTCAGTCTCCATGTCAATATAGGTTACTACCCTCCATGTACATCAAAAGTAAGTGGATGTCAGTCTCTATGTCAATATGGCTTACTACCCTCTATGTACATCAAAAGTAAGTGGATGTCAGTCTCTATGTAAATATAGGTTACTACCCTCTATGTACATCAAAAGTAAGTGGATGTCGGTCTCTATGCCAATATAGGTTACTACTCTCTATGTACATCAAAAGTAAGTGGATGTCAGTCTATATGTCAATATGGTTTACTACCCTCTATGTACATCAAAAGTAAGTGGATATCAGTCTCTAAGTCAAAATCAGTTACTAACCTCTTTATACATCAAAAGTAAGTGGATGTCAGTCTCTATGTCAATATAAGTTACTACCCTCATTTTACATCAAAAGTAAGTGAATGTCATTCTCTATGTCAATATAGGTTACTACCCTCTATGTACATCAAAAGTAAGTGGATGTCAGTCTCTATGTCAATATAGGTTACTACTCTCTATGTACATCAAAAGTAAGTGGATGTAAGTCTCTATGTCAATATAAGTTACTACCCTCTATGTACATCAAACGTTGATGTCAGTTTCTATGTCAATATAGGTTACTACCCTCTATGTTCATCAAAAGTAAGTGGATGTCAGTCTGTATGTCAATATAGGTTACTACCCTTTATCTATATCAAAAATTAGTGGATGTCAGTATCTATGACAATATAAGTTATTTCCCTCTATGTACATCAAAATTAAGTGGATGTCAGTCTCTATGTCAATATAAGTTACTAACCTCATTTTACATCAAAAGTAAGTGAATGTCAGTCTCTATGTCAATATAGGTTACTACTCTCTATGTACATCAAAAGTAAGTGGATGTCAGTCTCTATGTCAATATAAGTTACTAACCTCATTTTACATCAAAAGTAAGTGAATGTCAGTCTCTATGTCAATATAGGTTACTACTCTCTATGTACATCAAAAGTAAGTGGATGTAAGTCTCTATGTCAATATAAGTTACTACCCTCATTTTACATCAAAAGTAAGTGACTGTCATTCTCTATGTCAATATAGGTTACTCCCCTCTATGTACATCAAAAGTAAGTGGATGTCAGTCTGTATGTCAATATAGGTTACTACCCTTTATCTATATCAAAAATTAGTGGATGTCAGTATCTATGACAATATAAGTTATTTCCCTCTATGTACATCAAAATTAAGTGGATGTCAGTCTCTATGTCAATATAAGTTACTACCCTCATTTTACATCAAAAGTAAGTGAATATCATTCTCTATGTCAATATAGGTTACTACCCTCTATGTTCATCAAAAGTAAGTGGATGTCAGTCTGTATGTCAATATAGGTTACTACCCTTTATCTATATCAAAAATTAGTGGATGTCAGTATCTATGACAATATAAGTTATTTCCCTCTATGTACATCAAAATTAAGTGGATGTCAGTCTCTGTCAATATAAGTTACTACCCTCTATGTACATCAAAATTAAGTAGATGTCAGTCTCTTTGTCAATATAAGTTACTACCCTCTATGTACATCAAACGTTGATGTCAGTTTCTATGTCAATATAGGTTACTACCATCCATGTACATCAAAAGTCAGTGGATTACAGTCTCTATGTCAATATAAGTTACTACCCTCTATGTACATAAAAAGTTAGTGGATGTCAGTCTCTATGTCAATATAAGTTACTACCCTCTATGTACATCAAAAGTAAGTGGATGTCAGTCTCTATGTCAATATAAGTTACTACCCTCCCTGTACATCAAAAGTAAGTGGATATAAGTCTATATGTCAAAATCATTTTAACCCTCTTTATACATCAAAAGTAAGTGGATGTCAGTCTCTATGACAATATAAGTTACTACCCTCTATTTAAATCAAAAGTAAGTGGATGTGAGTCTCTAAGACAATTTAAGTTACTACCCTCTGTGTACATCAAAAGTGGATGTCAGTCTCTATGAAGCTGAAGTTACCTTTATTGATAATGTTGTGTTTTAATTTTTTTCTTGTAATTTTATTCAAAAGTACTCCTTTTGCAACTGATTTGGATTTCAAAATAACCAGAACAAGAGGCCCAGAGGGCCTGTATTGCTCACCTGAACATGTTTAAAATAATTGGTATGAAATTAAGAAATAGCACTCCATGGTAGGTGCTGTAAGTACATATGAAATTTCAGAAAGATCCATCCAGTACTTGAGATATAACAAATTTCAAACAGACCCCCACCCCTATGGGGGGTCATACCCAACATTTATACAAAATTGAGTCCCCTTGGCCAAAGGATGCTCCAGACTAAATTAGGATAAAATCCCTTAATCCCTATGATAGAAGAAGGATTTTAAAGGTTTTACCTCTACTTCCCCTATAGGGCCCAGCCCCCTCAGGTCCCGGGGGAGGGGGGACACACCCACCGTTTACACAAAATTGGTTCCCCTTTACCCAAGGATGCTCCACACCAAATATGGACTAAATCTTTTCATTCCTACAGAAGAAGAAGGATTTTAAAGAATAATTTGCTATGTTTCCCCTCTTAGGCCCCTGGGGGTCAGACCCATGGTTTATACAAATTTGGTACCTCTTCACCCAAGGATGATTCAGACTAAATATGGAATAAATCCTGTCATTCCTACAGAAATAGAAGGATTTTTAAGAATTTGATATATTTCCCATATTGGGCCCCGCCCCTCAGCCCCCAAGGGGGCCAGACCCACCATTAACAAAATTGGTTTCCCTTAACCCAAGGATGCTTAACACCAAATATGGACCAAATCCTGTCATTCCTACAGAAGTAGAAGGATTTTAAAGAATAATGTTTCCCTACTGGGCCCCACCCCTCAGGCCCTTGGGGGGCCAAACCCACAGTTTATACAAAATTGAGTCCCCTTGGCCAAAGGATGCTCCAGACTAAATTAGGATAAAATCACTTAATCCCTACGGTAGGAGAAGGATTTTGAAGGTTTTACCTATTTCCCCTATTCGGCCCCACCCATCTTCCCCAAGGGGCGCCACATCCACCATTTATACAATATTGAGTCCCCTTGGCCCAAGGATGCTCCAGACTAAATTAGGATAAAATCCCTTAATCCCTACGGTAGAAGAAGGATTATGAAGGTTTTACCTCTATTTCCCCTATTTGGCCCCGCCCCTCTGCCCCCAGGGGGGCCACACCCACCATTTATACAAAATGAGTCCCCTTGGCCTAAGGATGCTCCAGACCAAATTTAGTAAAAATCTACTTGGCCATTGAGGACTAGTGGCGTTTTAAAGGAAAAGTTGACGGCCGGAAACCGGACGCCGGACGATGCGGTTTGGCATAAGCTCACCATGGTCCTTCGGACCAGGTGAGCTAATAAAAATATTGAGAAGCTGAGAACACTACAAAAGAAATTGCTCTCATTTAGAATTTTTCTCTCATTCTTAATTTAGTCTTCATTACCTGTTGGTAGAACTTGATTACTTGTTCTGATGTTTTTTGGTGAGCAAAGCTATGGACGGAGTCAGTAAGTGCAATAGCCATTACCTTCTCTTCAAACTCATCTATGTGGTTCTTAGCCTGTCACAATGAGAACAACAGTGTCCAATATTATATAAATGCCAGTGAGATATTGGATTCTATCATTGTGATGTAACTGATAACTGTTCGCAGTGTAACTTTATCACTTTTATTATTGAACAATCAGAAGAGCAATTTTATTCACTGCATCAAATTCAAATGAAGTGATAGTAGAATAAGCAGTTATGTTTCAGTACATATAATATAACATGAGAATTTAGTAAGCTACACAATTGATAACATCTGTCGATGCAAATTTTATCAGATAATACATATAACTAAAAACAGTATAATTTTGCCACTCAAATTTAAAACTGTTAGGCTAAATAAATACATTTGTCCTCCTGAAAAAAAACCCGTTACATCAATTTTCATTTAAGGATAATTCTTCATTTACTTAAAAAAAAACAAAAAAACATGAAAATTAACAATGGGCAATAAAACTGCAGTCATCAGGAAGAATGTGCAACATGTGCAATTTGCACACATTTTTAAAAGAAAAATATCCTTGGTCTGCCGTATGGGCACATTGAGGTTTTCAATCATCAATAGACCATATAAAGATGTTACTATTGGGGAACATAATAAAATAACAAGTATTAAATGTAATGGGGGACCATAACAGAAGTCCCCCAAACTGCCCCCATACTCACACAGATGCATCAGAAAAGGAAGGCAATACCATGTAATACACCAACAATGTACATACTAAATTTGAATATAAAACAATTTCGACCGCCATTTTGAATCCAAAGTCAATTAGTTTTTTTGTCGAAAACGAGCACTGTGACGTTATCATCCCTTTCACTGAGTTTCATTATGTTCCATCAAATCGCAGTTGTGTTCAATTTGTCAAAATGTGAAACTTGTGTTACAAAAGTGACCGGTGTCCCATGATATACCTACATACAAAATTTCATGAAATCAAACAATATTGAAATATTGACCAATCAGAGGCCAGCAAATGGCAGCCATTTTTTCTTCTTTCAAAAACGAACAATGTAGTTGTGTTCATAGTACCATACTTTACATTCATACCAAATATAAACAAAATTGGACGTTAATCTAATTTCGACTAATCAGAAGCCTGCATTTGGCAGCCATTTTGAATCCAAAGTAAATTATTTTTTTATCGAAAACAAGCGCAATGTTGTTATCATCGCTTTCATCGAGTTTCATTATGTTCAATCAAATAGAACGAATGTTATTACTGGTGATATGATTTCGCCATTGAAATTATGACCAGCCCAGGAAATGGCAGCCATTTTGTTTTTTCACAAAACAAACACCGCAGTTTTGTTTGTAGTGACATACTACACCTACATACCATATTTCATCAAAATATGACGATACTTCAATCTCGACCAATCAGAGGCCAGGAAATGACAGCCATTTTGTCGAAATGTGAAACTGAGGTTACGAAAGTGATAGGTGCCCCATGATATACCTACCTACCAAATTTCATGAAAATCAGACAATATTCAAATTTTGACCAATCAGAGGCCAGGAAATGGCAGCCATTTTGTCGAAATGTGAAACTGAGGTTACGAAAGTGACCGGTGTTCCATGATATACCTACATACCAAACTTCATGAAACGCCGAGTTTAATTATATTCCGTCAAATAAAACGAATATTATCACTGGATATGATTTCAGCCAATCAGAGCAGCGGCGGCCATCTTGGATGGATGACGCGGGAAAAATAAGAGTCAGATGCACAACTAGACATCATCATACTCATTAGGTATGCGATGTTTGATAAGAACCCACCAAGCAGTTCCTGAGATTAAGCGCGGAAACTTTCATCGGAAAAATAATAATAAAAATAAGTAAGAAACGGAACAATAACAACAAGTCGCCCAACTTCGTTCAGGGTGACTTAAGGTGGGTCCATCCTTTTTGAAAAACCCATGTCATTTTTTTCTAATTAGGCTTATTTTCTTGCATGTTTTACGTAGATTCCATATATGAAAAGAAAAAAGGGGGTTCTCGACTTACTTTTTGAGATATTTCCGCTGTAAGGTAGCTACTTTTCTGCAAATTTCCCCCAAAATATGAAACTTATGTAAAAAAATATTTTCTATAATATTTACAAAATTTGAGTTACCACAAAGTTGAATAGTTTTTACACATCTCGTGATGTACTATCAAAAGCAGAAATAAAACAAAATGATTATATTTGGTATATTTATGAATTTTTCATGGCCATCTATTCTCTTCAAAATGCAATTTTAACAAATTTACATCGAACGAATGCATTAAAAACAAGCAAAAATGCGATCAAAACCCATGTCAATTTTATAAAACTTTTACAGAAGACAGCCAAGTATATATGATTTTTGGTCAGCATAAACAAATGTGGAGTTCCCGGTGAAATTTTGCAATTTCGCTCACTTGAAGTTGGAACTCCATTCCCCCACCCCATTTTGCCTATTCCTTTTTTAATGCGTAAAAGGCAAAATTATGTCATATTATTATCAATACCGTCACAAATATAATACTTTATCGTGTCCCCACACTTATATTTGATATACATTAAAATCAAATAGCATTAATACTCGGAACTTAAATAAAAATCAATTTTACGAAGTTCCGATTCGTATTCCGGATCGATATATCTTTGGACCGCCTCTGGGTCTGGTTTTATACACGAAATTATATTTCCGTACACAATGTTAGCGCACCATTCCAAACGTGTTGTGCTTGATTTCACTGTTTGTTGTGTAGTTCCTGTATATTTGCTACCATTCCCTAGTCTACATCTAATTATTGCTGTATATTTATCGTACCATAGACAATAGAGCTCAAAACACAGTGTTACAGAAGTACGAGCGGAATATGTCGTTTCCGCGATACATGTTTCCGGAACTAAAAAAAGTTTTGCAAATTATTTTGATCATATGTCTTACACTTTTTTATACACTGAGCATTAAATACTTCTGACATTCAAAATGTTTTAAAAGCTGATTTTAATATATGAAAATTCAATGTGTGGATGTAAACAATTACATATGTTAGACATATTACTGTTACACTGGGTTTTCCTACATTCGAGCACTTGTCTACCTTGTTATTACACTTTTGGTCACACAGAGCATATCTACAGGCTGTAAAAGCAGTTCCAGTAGTATAGTTCACAGCAAGTGATTGCAGAACTTGAGGACATCACATGTCATGCTAAGATCTAGACAGGACAGAGAAACAAACTAAAATAATATCTTGCATCAGAATCAGTAGTGGAGGCATCAACATTGGAAGGCTTAAAGGCCAGGTTGAATACCATCCCCAGTTACACATCTCTAAGACAGCTCCCCCAAGTATACATTAATGTACAAAGTTTTTACTTTGATTTAATTATTTTTTTCACTTTTTGAGATGCACTGAGTCAAATACATTCAATCCGAGGAGAACATTCTAGTTCCCAGTGTGGGATTCTGAGACTACATGTAATATGATGAGAGGTGGGGAGGTGGTTGCACATTTACAATGTACTTGTGTGTGTGTGTGTGTGTGTGTGTGTGTTGTGTGTGTGTGTGTGTGTGTGTGTGTGTGTGTGTGTGTG
>NW_018404741.1:47852-56175 GCF_002113885.1 Mizuhopecten yessoensis | reverse complement strand
GGGGGGGAGGCATGCATGCAGATTGTGGAATCTAATAAAATGTAGTTCTGTGAACTCTCTCATTCATAACACAAGTAAACATATCTTGAATTTGAGAATAAACTACAAGTGTTATATCAGATTCTGAATATGAATCTGAACCAGAATTCCTGAGTGAAAATTCACAGAGAAATAAATTCTTGGAAAGTTATTTTAAAATATTTACTAGGTTAACTTACTATGTATTTTAGTCATTTTATAATGGGAGAGAAAAAAATGAATAAAACACATTTTGAAAACTTACATTGATTTTAATCAAATCACATTTTTGAAACATAAATACAGAATAAGAAGCAAAGATAGGAATATTTGTCTTTGGAGTATGTACATTAAATATTGTAGTATGAATTGTATGTATTAAATTAATAACACATTGACAGGACCTATTTATTTGAATTTTTTTTCACATTAAATTGTCCAGAGTTTTGTTTCTATCCTGGTGTCTTCTTACATACCTAAGGTAAGGCTTTCTGCTTAACATCCATGACCTAGAACATTCCTGTTACAAAAAGGAAAAATAAATTTAATGATTTGTAACAAAAACCTGGTATGCAGAATTCAAATTACAATTACATGTATTATTATATATAAATATGACTATATACATGTAGTGCTTCACAGTATCTCATAATTTATAAATGACTGCATTAAATTATACTAATACTGCGTAATTATACCTGGTCTTCAACCAAACTTACAGGAATGATAAATATTGATAATATTTACTTTCATGGTAGGATGTAGTAGATAACCTAGAAATATATATATATACATGTAGAATAAGGTCTTATCAAAATAACTTTTAATAACAGCTTATTCCACAATCCATATTGAAAAATATGACATGTATAATATGTTTTGCTAAATCTATGATGAAGTAAGTCAGCCCACCACTCCACCAGTGTCCCATTTCCAAGCTTTTACACCATTACATTTTTTCTTCAAAATTTTAATTCATCTCTTTATAATTAATGTATCACCAGAAATCAATCTTGGTGAATGCTTGGTTCAGCACAGAGACTAAATATACTAAAAGAGACATTAGCAGCAGCTATTACACATTCATTTTCTCATGATAGATTTTAGGAAATGGGGTTTTGTCACATTTGATATGACATTTATCAAATTATCTGGTGTTACTTTGCTATTGCCTGGTTATCATATTCATTTTCCAACCTTGTTATGATGACCTATGTCCTTATAAATTATTCTCTATGATTTGATATATCCAGGTTTGGCCTATTGCATTTTACTTTCTGTCCTTACTTCCTGTTATAATAAACAAGAGGCCCAATGGGCCTGCATCACTCACCTGGTATTAATCTCACACTTGTAATCTTAATAGTGGACTAAATAACAGCTACAGGCAGAATATCAGTGTTTAATTCATAAGAACCTGTTAAAAGATTTAAACATATGACGCCTGTGACCTCGAATGTCGAACAAGGACATTAGTTTGAAAGTGGGAAAAGGTCATTCATTTGAACAAACTTGGTAGCCCTTAATCCCAGCATGCTACAGGCCCAATTTCAGTACCCTTGTCCTTTTGGTTATTGAGAAGATGTTGTTTGAAGATTTTACGACATTTGATCCCTGTGACATTGAAAGTCGGTCAAGGTAATTATTTGAACAAACTTGGTAGCCCTTCATCCCAGCATGCTACAGGCCCAATATCAGTACCCTCTGCCTTTTGGTTATCGAGAAGAAGTTGTTTGAAGATTTTAAGACATTTGACCCCTGTGACCTTGAAAGTGAGTCAAGGTCATTCAATCATACAAACTTGGTAGCCCTTCATCCCAGCATGCTACAGGCCAAATATCAGTACTCTGGGCTTTTAGGTTATTGAGAAGAAGTCGTTTGAAGATTTTAAGACATTTTACCCATGTGACCTTGAAAGTGGGTCAAGGTCATTCAATCAAACAAACTTGGTAGCCCTTCATCCCAGCATGCTACAGGCCTAATATCAGTACTCTAGGCCTTTTAGTTATCGGGAAGAAGTCGTTTGAAGACTTTATGATATTTGACCCCTGTGACCTTGGAAGTGGGTCAAGGTAATTCATTTGATAAACTTGGTAGCCCTTCATCCCAGCATGCTACAGGCCCAATATCAGTACCCTGGGCCTTTTGGTTATTGAGAAGAAGTTGTTTGAAGATTTTAAGATATCTGACCCCTGTGACCTTGAAAGTTGGTCAAGGTCATTCATTTGAACAAACTTGGTAGCCCTTCATCCCAGCATGCTACTGGCCAAATATCATCAGCCTGGGCCTCTTGGTTATTGAGAAGAAGTTGTTTAAAGTAAAAAGTTGACGACGGCCGGATGCCGGACGCCGGACGCCGCACAATGCCATAAGTTCACTTGGCCCTTTGGGCCAGGTGAGCTAAAAACAAACAATGCATTTTTTAAAAATTTACTCTGATTTGTTTAGATATGAATTTAATTTGACAAAAAATAAATTGATACACTATACACAATACACTCCAAATACAATAAGAAACAAAGTGATTTGTTTACTAATTTTAAAATCTTTCAATAAAATTTTGCTTTGATGTATTGAGTTGAAATGCAACCTGATAAGCAAAATTTCACTGCCTAAAAAGGAGATTACAATTTAAATGAAGGAAAATTACCTGTATTTGTTTTCAGTTGCAATTTTCAGACGATCACTTGAAGCTGTTTACACTGCTATTTATTAATTATTTCTGAACAAAATCTCTGTCATCAGTCAAGACAGAACTGCTGTAATGCTTCAAATGAAACGTTCAACGTCGAGACCTTCATGATCAGCTGTTCAGTAGAGTAGAGAAGTGTTGCCATCAGTGTGACGGGTAACGGTCATAATTCTTCCATCGAACGAAATTCCGTTCAAGTGATGATAAACTCTGATTATCGTTTGTTCTATTCAACGTGTAGATAAGTGAGCAATAACAACTGAAAGCACATATTCTTTCACTTTCAGACTTCATCCTCAGCAGCTGTCATATCGCTGTCATCAGCTGCGATAGTAAACTTCCGCTGTAAACGACTTTCGTTCTTATTTACGACAGTTCAATATCACATTAAATACATTTATTTAAATACAAAAGATGGTCGGACTGGATAGTTTTCATTTTTTTTAACGTTCTTAATTGCTGTTAATAATTGTTGATAACAGTTTTTAAATCCAAGCGTGGTGACGTTACGTTACCGTAAATCATACTGAAATTTAGCCAACATGCGCAGCTTCCTGCGCAGTGGCGCTAAATTTGAGAAGGATGGACCCACCTTAATAATTAGAATTGCAATTGCGAACAATAGCGGAAGTCAACACCCACCTGCTAAGTACGCAGCTGTTTTGATTTTTTCACAAAACGAACACTGCAGTTGTGTTCGTAGAGCCTTACTACACCTACATACCAATTTTCATTAAAATTAGACGATAATTTAATTTTGACCAATCAGAGGCCAGGAAATGGCAGCCATTTTGTCGAAATGTTAAATTGAGGTCACGAAAGTGACCGGTGTTCCCTGACATATCTACATACCAAATTTCATGAAATTCAGACAATATTAAAAATTTGACCAATGGGAAGCCTGCATTTGGCCGCTTTTATGAATCCAAAGTCAATTATTTTTTTGTCGAAAACGACGTAATAATCCCTTTCACTGAGATTCATTATGTTCGATGAAATAGAACGATTGTTATTACTGGTGATATTATTTCGCATTAAATTTTCGACCAATCAGAGCGCAGGAAATGGCAGCCATGTTGTTTTTTCAAAAAACAAACAGCGCAGTTTTGTTCGTAGTGCCATACTACACCTTCATACCAAATTTCATCGAAATTGGACGAGATTTAAATTTGACCAATCAGAAACCTGCATTTGGCCGCCATTTTGAATCCAAAGTGAAATATTTTTTGTCGAAAGCGATCGGTGTGACGTTATTATCTCTTTCACTAAGTTTCATTATGTTCCGTTAAATAGAACGAATGTTATTACTGGATATTATTTCGGCCAATCAGAGCAGCGGCGGCCATCTTGGATGGTTTCACGAAAAAATTAAAAGTCAGATGCAAAACTACAAATTGTACTGTATATATAAGCAAAGGTTGACAAGAACCCCATTTGTAGTTCCTGAGATTAAGCGCGGATAAAAACGGTGGAAGAATAATAATAATAATAACTAGAAATTGTTGGCTAACAATTTGACGGGCTTTTCACCTATATCACACTTTTTAGGTATTAAAAGACTTTTAAATGTTGAAACTTGATTAAAAGATAAATAAAGTTCAGAAATTTTAGCAGCACTCCAAAATAGCAGAACAAAAAGGGTGTTTAACTTTTGCTTTGGGTTATATTTTTATAGCTGAACAATTTTACTACTGGTGAAAGGGAAGTAACTCACAAATAGTTCTAGAAACTTTGATTTTTTTCTCACAAAATTACATGTTCAAATTTGACCTCTATCAAATACCGGAAGTTGATCTTTGATGGTTATTTATGTCAATTAACCTTGTAGCCCATCATCCTAGCATGCTACATACTTTTTTGTGTGTCTTAATATAAATCAAAGTACTGAGAGTACTGAGAACACTTCAAAATCGCACAAAACTGCAAACGGTTTTTGACTTTAACTTTTGAAATTATATTTAGAGTAGGTCAAGGTCATTCATTTGCACACTCTTTAAAGCCCTTCATTCAAGCATGCATCTTTGCCAATTTGTTACCCTGAAATAATTGGTTATTCAGAAAAAGTGGTTTCAATAATTTTACTTATATGACCTCTGTGACCTTGAAAGTCATTCAAGGTCAATCATTTTTTCAAACTTGGTAGTCAATTATCTGACCATGTTATGTATCAAATAGTAGGACTCTAGACCTTGTAGAACTTTAGAAGAAGATTTTTGAAGTCATTATCTTGAAATTGCACATATGAAATTTGACCCCTACATTACTTAAAACTTGACCTGGTTAACTCAAATCTTTTTCAGCCAAACATATGCGCATAGGTGATGTCCACATCATACCTGAATATAAAGTGAATCGTACGAACAATTTTCGAAATATTCTTGATTAAAGATTTTTGTTTTTTTTAAACATTTGACCTTTGTGACCGTGTTAGTTGATCAAGGTCAACCATTTGTTCAAATCTGATACCCAAATATCTCAGCATCTTACATATTAAATATCAAGACTCTAAACCTCGTGGAACTTCAGAAGATGTTACCAAATATAGTGCATTTGAACTTTGACCCCTGCTGAAAACCGGAAGTTGACATTTTTTGTTAAAACAGTATGAAGGAAAAAGTTTGCTCTTGCTTATTTCTATATGATACCCAAAGATGAGTCTCGTGCTTGATATCGTTAACGAAATATATTGGTATAGGCTGTTAACCAATCAGAGTTTGTGGCGGTCATCTTAGAATATTAATTGCTCCAAAAAGTAACATAAATTTGTAACGGCCCCCAGAGGAATACATCTACCAATTGTGGTTAATACTGTAATGGCAGAATTGGAGAAAAAGATCATTTAAGTTTGTAAAAATATTGTCGGCTTTTCAAAAAAGATCAAAAGGCAATAATGAACACGCCATAGGACGTTAACGGTAAATGTTACAGAAAAACTAAAGACAACAAATTCATCGGAATGGCATTCTCCTTTGATATGTAGAAGAATTAAAAAAAAAAAAAAAAAAATGAATGTTTTTTAAAAACAATTGTGACCTTTGACCCAACAGCGAGCTTTTTTATTTGACCTTTAAATGAAATAATATAACATAATAAAAGTTAGCCCCGAAGATTATCTACATATAATATAATCGCGTCAATTCTGAAATTAAACTGTTTTTGAGTTATGGCCATTTTAAAATTTTGAGGTATGACGTCATGGCTGCCATATTGGATTTTTGACCTACTTGAAAATGTTCCTGGAACATCTTCAGACCATGGCCTACAAAATACCTAAAAACTATAAACCTGTCTTTTACCAATCAAAAGATACAGACTCTACAAAAACAGAAGAAGAATAAGAATAAGAACTAGAAATTGTTGGCTAACAATTCGACGGGCTTTTCACTGTAAGGACTGATTTGGCCTTCTAATAATAACCTGTGCAAGTCTACAGTAGCTGACTGAGAAGTGGGGGATTCCCGGAGTGCGAAATGACGTCGGAGAAAGAATGGATGAATATAGGCAGCAAATGGGCGGTGTTGTATACGAAGGTAGTCCGTAAAATATAGTTTTATTTACGTCAGGATGATGAATTGAAATAGGTCTTTGTCTAGATCGGTTGTGTCTGCCATGCCAACGAAAGGCTGATGTTTACCCACCGCAGTAGAGATGTAAACTGTCCTTACTTTTAAGATTGAGAGTGCATAGTAATCGATGTAGTATTACCAGCGTGTATTAGATGTCTTGATACAAATCAAAGTACTGAGAGTCATGAAAGCACTTCACAATCGCACAAAAATGAAAACGGTTTTTGACTTTCACCTTTGAAATTATATTTGGAGTAGGTCAAGGTCGTTCATTTGCACACACTTTAAAGCCCTTCATCCAAGCATGCTTCTTTGTCAAACATCGTTACCCTGGAGTTATTGGTTATTCAGAAAAACTGGTTTCAACATTTTTACACATATGACCTCTGTGACCTTGAAAGTCACTCAAGGTCAATTATTTTTTCAAACTTGATAGTCAATCATCTGACCATGTTAATGTATCAAATAGTAGGACACTAGGCCTTGTAAAACTTGAGAAAATTTTTGAAGTCATTATCTTGAAATAGCACATATGAAGTTTGTGACCTTGATTGTGACCTTGATATTTGATCAATGTCAACCATTTTTTCAAACCTGATACCCCAACATCTCAGAATCTTTATTATTAAATATCAAGACTCTAGACCATGTGGAACTAAAGAAGAAGATTTTTTTAAGGTTGGTACCCAATATAGTGCATTTTAACTTTGATATCGTTAACGAAATATATTGGTATAGGCTATTAACCAATCAGAGTTCTTGGCGGCCATCTTGGAATATTAATTGCTCCAAAAAGTAACATAAGTCTGTAAGGGCCCCTAGAGGAATACATTTTTTAATTGTGGTTAATATTGCAATGGCAGAATTGGAGAAGAAGATCGTTGAAGTTTTAACATATTGTCAGCATTTTAAAAGATCAAAGGAAATATTCAAAATGACGTACAACGTTAACGGTAAATGTAACAGAAAAACTAAAGACATGTAATTCATCGGAATGACATTCTTCATCGATCTATTGAAGAATTCTTTAAAAAAAATGAAAAATGAATATTTTTTAAAAATTGTGATCGATCTATTGAAGAATTCTTTAAAAAAAATGAAAAATGAATATTTTTTAAAAATTGGGAACTTTTTCATTTGACCTTTTAAGTAATAATTTACAATGGAAAAAAGTTAGCCCTGAAGTTTATCTACATATGATGTGGGTGCTTAAAGGCTGTAAATTCAACCGTGTTTGAGTTATAGCCATTTTAAGATTTTGAGGTATGACGTCATGGTGGCCATTTTGTTTTTTGGATGAATTTGAAAATGTAACCAAATGTTAGCAGACAACTGGGGAAACTTTCCTTGTTACAACTTAACGAAATATTTGTCATTGATATTGGAGTAAAACAAGTTTTAAAATATTGCGAAATTTTTAAGTGATCAAAGGAAATATTTCAAAATGGCATACAACAGTAACGGAAAATGTTCAAGAAAAACTAAAGACATCAAATTCATCGGAATGGCATTTTACATTGATCTATAGAAGCATTTAAAAATAAATGAAAATTTAATGGTTTAAAAACAAGAGGCCCAATGGGCCTGCATCGCTCACCTGGTATAAATCTCACACTTATAACCTTAAAAGTGATCTAAAATAAAGCTACAGGCAAAATAAAATATCAGTATTTATGATTAAAATTCATTCAAAAGAACCTGCTATTTTTTTTTTAAACATTTCACCCCTGTGATTGAAAGTCGAACAAAGTCATTATGTTAAACAAATTTTATAGCCTTTCATCTCAGGATGCAACTTGCAAAGTATCAACATCCTGGGACCCATGGTTATTCAGAAGAGGTCGATTGAAGATTTTAAACAAATTTGACTCCTGTGACCTTGAATATACGTCAAAGTCATTCACTTTAACAAACATAGTAGTCCATGATCTCAGCATGCTACTGGCAAAATATCATCACCCTGGGCATTTTGGTTATTGAGAAGAAGTTGTTTAAAGTTTTTAACATATTTGACCCCTGTGACCTTGAATATAGGTGAAGGTCATTT
>NW_018404741.1:41254-47702 GCF_002113885.1 Mizuhopecten yessoensis | reverse complement strand
TCAGCATGCTACTGGCCAAATATCATCACCCTGGGCATTTTGGTTATTCAGAAGAAGTTGTTTAAAGTTTTTAACATATTTGACCCCCGTGACCTTGAATATGGGTGAAGGTCATTCATTTGAACAAAATTTGTAGCCCTTCATGTCAGCATGCTACTGGCCAAATATCATCTCCATGGGCAGTTTGGTTATTCATAAGAAGATGTTTAAAGGTTTTTTAAGACAATTGACCCCTGTGACCTTGAATATAATTGAAGGTCATTCATTTGGACAAACTTGGTAGCCCTTCACCCAAACATGCTACTGGCCAAATATCATCTCCCTGGACAGTTTGGTTATCAAGAAGAAGATGTTTAAAATTTTAACATATTTGACCCATGTGACGTTGAAAATGGGTGAAGGTCATTCATTTGAACAAACTTGGTAGCCCTTCATCTCAGCATGCTACTGGCCAAATATAATCACCCTGAGCATTTTGGTTATTCAGAAGAAGTTGTTTAAAGGTTTTTTTTAAGACAATTGACCCCTGTGACGTTGAATATAATTGAAGGTCATTCATTTGAACAAACTTGGTAGCCCTTTGACCAAGCATGCTACTAGCCAAATATCATCTCCCTGGGCAGTTTGGTTATCGAGAAGAAGATGTTAAAAGTTTTTAACATATTTGACCCCTGTGACCTTGAATATGGGTGAAGGTCATACATTTGAACAAACTTTATAGCCCTTCATATCAGCATGCTACTGACCAAATATCATCACCCTGGGCAGTTTGGTTATTCAGAAGAAGTTGTTTAAAGGTTTTTAACATATTTGACCCCTGTGACCTTGAATATGGGTGAAGGTCATTCATTTGAACAAACTTTGTAGCCCTTCATCTCAGCATACTACTGGCCAAATATCATCACCCTGGGCATTTTAGTTATTCAGAAGAAGTTGTTTAAAGGTTTTTTTAAGACAATTGACCCCTGTGACCTTGAATATAATTGAAGGTCATTCATTTGGACAAACTTGGTAGCCCTTTATCCCAGTTTGCTTATGGCCAAATATCATCACCCTAGGCCTTTTGGTTATTAAGAAGAAGTCGTTTAAAGTAAAATATTGACGCCGGACGCCTGACGACAGACGCCGGACGCCGGACGCCGGAAGCCGCGCCACGGCATAAGCTCACTTGGCACTTCATGCCAGGTGAGCTAGAAGTGCCAAGTGAGCACCAGGTGAGCTAAAAATGGTGACCTTTGACCCAACAGCGAGCTTTTTTATTTGACCTTTTTTCAAAATTACGGACTGACCAAAAATTTAGCCCTGAAGGTTATCTACCTATAATATAATTGCATCAATTCTGTAAATTAAACCGTTTTTGAGTTATGGCCATTTTAAGGTTTTTAGGTATAACGTCATGGCGGCCATATTGGATTTTTAACCTTCTTGAAAATGTTCCTGGAACATCTTCAGACCTTGGCCTACAACAAACTTAAAAGACTATAAACCTGTTTTTTACCAATCAAAAGATAGAGACTCCACAAAAGTATGGGAGAAGAATAAGAATAAGAATCATAACAAAAACAATAGGTCTTTTCACCAGTTGGTGAAAAGCCTTAATAAGAAACATAACAAAAACAATAGGGTGAAAAGCCCTAATAAGTAAGAAACGGAACAATAACAACAAGTCACCCGACTTTGTTCGGGGTGACTTAATAATAAGTAAGAAACGGAACATAACAACAAGTCCCCCAACTTCGTTCGGGGTGACTTAATAAGTTAAAAATGGAACAATAACAACAAGTCACCCGACTTCGTTCGGGGTGATTTAATAACAAAGAAACGGAACAATAACAAGAGGCCCATGGGCCTTAACAGTCAACTGAGTCCTACAGTATTTTTTGTTGTTGTTGAAATATATACCAATTTGAGTAAAAAAATGTTAAGCATAAAGTTAACTTAAGTTTGTCAGAACCATGAGCTGGTCTTTCCTAGACCGATTTTCAGTTAGATCGGCCGATTAGAACTTGTTTTTAAGTTTGAAATAGGTATTTTCAAAATGGCGGCCATGGCAGCCATATTGAATTTCTGATAGACCCGCAAAATAACAACACTTTGTCAGGACCATGAGTCGATCATTCCTACAAAGTTTCAGTTCAATCGGCCTAGCAGAACTTGACTTTAAGTTTGAAATAGTTTTTCAAAATGGCGGGTGTGGTGGCCATATTGGATTTCTGATCGACCCGAAAAAAATAACAACACTTGGTCAGGGAGATGTCAGTAACCTTCCCATGAAATATTAATGAAATCCCTTTGCTAGTATTTCAGGTTAAGTTGAAAATGTTAAATGTTAATGGACGACGCACGACGACGGACGAAGACGGATAGCAATAGGTCACTTGAGCTAAATCTCAGGTGACCTAAAAAGTCAACCGACTTTGTTCGGGGTGACTTAACAAGTAAGAAACGGAACAATAACAACAAGTCACCCGGCTTCGTTCGGGGTGACTTAACAAGTAAACAAGAGGCCCAATGGGCCTGAATCGCTCACCTGGTATTAATCTCACACTTGTAATCTTAAAAGTGGACTTACATACAGCTAAAGGTAAAATATCTGTGTTCGATCCATTTGAATCTATTAAATGATTTAAACATATGACCTTGAAAGTTTAAAGCCTTCCGTCCTGGCATATTTCTGGCTAAATATCATTACCCTGGATCTTTTGAATATTCAGAACAAGTCATTTAAAGATTTAAACATATTTGACCCCTGTGACCTTGAATATGAGCAAAGGTCACTCATTTGAACAAACTTGGTAGCCCTTCATCCCGGCATGTTAATGGCCAAATATCATCATCCAAGGCCTTTTGGTTATTGAGAAGAAGTCGTTGAAAGTAAAATATTGACGCCCGACAACGGACGGACGCCGCACAACGGCATAAGCTCACTTGGCACTTCGTGGTAGGTTAGCTAAATCGGAACAATAACAATAAGTCACCTGACTTCGTTCGGGTGACTTAACTAGAATTGCAATTGTGAGCAATAGCGGAAGTCACCCCTCCCTCGCTTAGCCATTTTGTTTTTTCACAAAATGAGCACAAGAGTTGTGTTTGTAGTGCCATACTTTACCTACATATTAAATTTCATCACAATTGGACGGTATTTAAATTTCGACTAATGAGAGGCCAGGAAATGGGAGCCATTTTGTTGAAATGTGAAACTCAGGCTACGAAAGTGACCAATGTCCGATGATATACCTACATACTATATTTCATGAAAACCAGGCAATATTCAAATTTTGACCAGTCAGACGCAAGGAAATGACAGCCATTTTGTTTTTTTACAAAACGAACACCACAGTTGTGTTGGTATAGTGCCATACTATACATACATACCAAATTTCATCACAATTGGACGATATTTCAATTTCGACCAATGAGAGTCCAGGAAATGGCAGCCATTTTGTCAAAGTGTGAAACTCAGGCTACGAAAGTGACCGGTGTCTGATGATATACCTACATACTAAATTTCATGAAAATCAGACAATTTTCAAAATTTGACCAATCAGAGGCCAGGTAATGACAGCCATTTTTTTACAAAACAAATACCGCGGTTGTGTTTGTAGTGTCATACTATACCTACATACCAAATATCATTAAAATTGGACCATATTTTAATTTCGACCAATCAGAAGCCTGCATTTGGCCAACATTTTGAATCCAAAGTCAATTATTTTTATGTCGAAAAATGAGCGCTGTGATGTTATCATCATTATCCCTGAGTTTCATTATGTTCCATGAAAAAGAACGAATGTTAATACTGGATATGATTTCGACATTGAAATTTTGACCAATCAGAGGCCAGGAAATGGCCGCCATTTTGTTTTTTCATAAAACAAACTCCACAGTTTTGTTCATAGTGCAATACTACACTTACATATCACATTTCATCGAAATTGGACGATATTTAAATTTCGACCAAACAGTAGCGTGCATTTGCCCGCCATTTTCAATCCAAAGTGAAATATTTTTTGTCGAAAACGAGTGCTATGACTTTACCATCCCTTTCACCAAGTTTCATTATGTTAAATAGAAAGAATGTTATTAGTCTGGATATGATTTCGGCCAATCAGAGCAGCGGCGGCCATCCAACGGATGGTTGACGTGGAAAACGGTACAATAATAACAAGTCACCCGACTTCGTTCGGGGTGACTTAATAAGAAACGGACCAAAACGATATGTCCCTTAAAGTTCGTTTGGGGGGCATTATAACAGTTTGAAAGGTTGATTAACATAATTTAGCTGAATCCATAAATAATTGAAAGTTTTTATTCGACAACGGCTTAACAAATACAAACAAGAGGGCCTGTATTGCTCACCTAGATACAGACCCTGGACCGTTTTTCTTATCCGTTTAAACGCAAACGCAACGGAAATGCAACGGAAACTCAGCGCAAACACAGCGCAAACGCAACAGAAATGCAATGGAAACTCAACGCAAACGCATACAGACCGTTTGGTTAAACACTCTCCTAAAACGCAGTTCATAGCAGACAAATAACGGACTTAGATGTAGATGTACTTGCTCACGGAAGCGTGTCAGTCTCTGACCCTAACTCTGACCTGTATTTACCTATACAGCGCTCGCTTGTTATTTGCACAGCGGCGGAGGCAGATGTACTTATAGGCAACATTTTCCCCGTCAGCACCAACAAAATAATTTGGAATGATGATTTGTCCCCCGATATTTTCGTGAATATTGATAATTCATTTTGAAATGGAATTAAACTTCTAATGACATCCATTTGGAACTCAACAGTACATTACATTTAACATCTTATCACTAAATCTACACGACGTAAAAACACATTCTTTTTTATGAATTCATAAGATTAAAAGTATATTTGATGTTGGTGGTTTCTCACTTATCTTTTATTTTAATTTCTATATTTTCCCAAAATATTATTTCAAGGTGAAGTTACGGGAATAGTCTTGAACAATGGTTCTTCGACATCAACAATACATATGGATACGTCTAGTGGGTAGTTCATATTTTTAGTCTCAAATTCTGAATTTGTTGCTAAAAAAATATTTAATCAATTTGTCGAAAAATAATAAACAACCCAAACTAAACTAGTACTAATTGTAATGGGGGGCCATTACAGAAGTCCCCCAAACTGTCCCCATAGTCGCAAAGATACATCAGAAAATTTTCACAATTGCATAAAACACTTTCATACTAAATTTGAGTGAAATCGAACAAAATGTAAATTTCGACCAATCAGAACCCAGTATATGGTGGCCATTTGTCAAATAAGAAAACAAATGTCGCAGTTGAGTTTGCAATGCCATATTACACATACATACTAAATTTGAACGAAATCGAACTACAACGGAGCTTTGACCAATCAGTAACCAGTATATGGCAGCCATTTTGTCTGATTAGAGAACGGATGTCATAGTTGAGTTCGCGGTACCTCCATACACCTACATGCCAAATTTGGAATGCATTGGAAAATATCTATAAAACATGTAAAATAGGATAGGTGACATTGGCTAACCTTAGCGAACACCTTTAAAAATTTTAAATTCCCAAAAATTTCAAAAATTCATAGCGGCCATATTGGACTTCCGGTCGAGATAAAAATAGCTTGTTGCACACCTAGACCCCCTAATGAGTATATGTGTGTAGTTTCATGATGATCCGCCCAGTAGTTTCTGAGAAAACTTCCGGACAAGTTCATGGCTGAAGAAGAAGAAGAAGAAGAAGAAGAACACAGAAGAATAATAATAATAATAACTAGTACTAATTGTAATGGATGGCCGTTACAGAAGTCCCCCAACAACCCCTGTTGGACTTAAAACATTTGGCAGAATCAGACAACATCTAAATTTCGACCAATAAAAGGCATCAATTTTATTACCATGGCAACTGACATTTTCGAAACTGTTACCATTGTTTTCTGCATCTCTCAAAACCCCTATGTACCAAATCTGGGTAGAATCAGACAACATCTAAATTTCGACCAATCAGAGGGTCCATTTCGTTACCATGGCAACTGAGCTTTTCGAAACTGTTACCATTGTGTTCGGAATCCCTCAAAACCCATATGTATCAATTTTGGGCAGAATCAGACATCTTTTAAATTTCGACCAATCAAAGGCCCCAATTTCGTTACCATGGCAACTGACTTTCTCGAAACTGTTACCATTGTGTTCGGCATCCCTCAAAACCCCTATGTACCCATTCCAAGCAGAATCAGACTACATCTATATTTAAACCAATTAGAACGCAGTATATGGTAACCATTTTGTCAAATTAGAAAACAAATGTCGCAGTTGAGTTTGCAATGCCATATTACACATACATACTAAATTTCAACGAAATCTAACTACAACGGAGCTTCGACCAATCAGTAACCAGTATATGGCATCCATTTTGTTTAATTAGAAAACGGATGTCATAGT
>NW_018404741.1:33000-40756 GCF_002113885.1 Mizuhopecten yessoensis | reverse complement strand
AAAACAACTAAATTTCGACCAATCAGAGGCCTCCATTTCGTTACCATGGCAACTGAACTTTTCAAAACTGTTATCATTGTGTTCAGAATCCCTGAAAACACCTATGTACCAATTTTGGGCAGAATCAGAAAACAAATAAATTTCAACCAATCAGAGGCCTCCATTTCGTTACCATGGCAACTGAACTTTTCAAATCTGTTACCATTGTGTTCAGAATCCCTAAAAACTCCTATGTACCAATTTGTGGCAGAATCAGACAACAGCTAAATTTCGACCAGTCAGAGGTCTCCATTTTCGACCAATCAGAGGCTTCCATTTCGTTAACATGACAACTGAGCTGTTTAAAACTATTTCCATTGTTTTCGGCAGCCCTGAAATACCTTATGTACCAATTTTCTATGAAATCGGAGCCAATAAGTAAGGTTCTGGCGGCCATCTTTGACTTCCGGTCGAGATAAAAAATAGCCTGTTGCACACCAAGACACCCTAATGAGTATGTGTGTGAAATTTCATGATGATCCGCTGAATAGTTTCTGAGAAAACCTCTGGACAAGTTCATGGCTGAAGAAGAAGAAGAAGAAGAAAAAGAACACAGAGGAATAAAAACAATAAGTCCCCAAACCATGTTTGGGGGCCTTAATAAGAAACGGAGTAAAAACAATAAATCCCCAAACTTTGTTTGGGGACCTTAGTAAGAAACGGAGTAAAAACAATAAGTTCCCAAACTTTGTTTGGGGACCTTAATAAGAAACGGAGTAAAAACAATAACGTATGTGTAATTGTTTGATTTTATTTAAACTAGGCGATAGTAAATGTTCAAAAGGAGATGAAATATGAAACTTGTGTTTGGAAAATATTGGATATGAATATCATCATATGTATAAAAACAAGTGAATGTGATGTGTTTGCATAGAGTATTATTCCTGTATTATCTTACAAATCCAACTGAAATGCTGCAGGGGAATTCTGTGTAATTATTGTTTTTTTCTCTCTTAAAATTGTCCTTCTCTACTTATATCTCAAACAGGTATAATTCTTATGATTGTATAAACGTGCGGTCACCCCTGTTATCTGCGGCTATTGTTATTTCGAAGGTAAAGACTACAAGGTTACTACCTGTGGTTTCAGGCACAGGGACCCGGGAATTTGCTACAGTTGTTTGTTTGGACCTATTGCGCCGTATAGTAATATTAGATCTTCTTCTTCTTCTTCTTGTGATAAGGCGTCATGTAAATTAACTTAATCTGAGAATTTAGGAAGCATAAATTAGATGTTTTAGTGGTTAACACTATTTCTCGAAATAATTGCCGGCCCTCCTTCTAACCGCACCCAAGAAATGTACCCTGAACGTTTTGCTATATCAAGCTATGAAAATACTCCGTTTGATACAATCAAAGGCTATAAGAAAGTGGAAAGTCGTAGTTGACTCCGTTTCCGAGATATTGTGATTTATCTGAAAAACACACCTTTGGCTCAGCGGCGATCGCCTCGATATTGGTAGCCCACATTTGTGATGTCACAAGTTCAACGCTGTCAAAATAGCCCTATACCGGGAAGCTCTGATCATGCGTTCGATATGTGAGCTTTTTAGCTACTTATATGATATATTCCGTAGTCACTTAATTGCTTGTGAAGGTAAAATTTAAAGTACTGCATGCATATATTTTATTTTCCCATTTTAATGAAGAAATAAGTTTCTACTGAGAAGGTAAATGATGTGCTATAATGCGGGTGTCCGAACACACATGCGGATGCTATCTAAATGAATCCGTGTTTTTACATAATTCGTTAATCTAGTGAATGTAAATATTATACTTTTTATTATTTAATTGATCTCTAGAAAATTTGATGAGCACATATATACAATACAAAGCAATTGAGTAAAAATTAAGTCAAATTAACGTAGGAGCACCCCACCCTTTTCTTTACAATATGTAGATATACGATTGAAACAGACGAAAACATGCACCGGTACAATCATTTATGCTCAAATGGAGCAGCAACCCGAGTATTTTTACCCCCAGTTATAAAATCTTGAAACTTTTTTTTTATTCTCTATGCAATCCATGGAATTAAACACATAATAGATATACACACCAATTTAAAAAAATCTTGCAGAGGGAGAACCGGTCTGTTCAAGTCTCACAAAGATTAGTAATATATAATGTGCATAGCAGGGTCCAGCATTATTTGCCTTGTTACTGACTTTCATCTGTCCGGTGATGCAGTTGCACTGACTTTGATTTACATATAATGTGACTCTTTGGCAGTACTTACACATTTTATTTATCTATTTCTTAAAATTGATTCTTATACCAGAGCGGTAATATATACGCCTCTGCTTATACATTTCCCTGTTATCTAGACTGAGGACATTGCAGTTAAATGGAAAATTGGAAGACACATAATCTTCACCAATCTACATATATACTGATTATTATATTTCTAACTGCTTTATCGCATGAATATGTTTATATGATTCCATGATAAAATGAGCATATTTTAGCAAAGATATGGTTTATTTATAAGTTTATATTTTAGATGAATTATGTGATCATTTACTATTGTAAATTAAATATTTATAGTGTTGATAAATATTTTTAACATGTGTGTATTCTAATGTTGATTTAGGCAGCTATGAATGTAATATGCAATTAGTTGAGACGTAAATAAATGTAAATAAATCAATATAAATATACCTTTAGGTACCCCCTAGCCCACCTGCTAACATACCTTTGATGTCATACCAGGACACAGGTATATTGGTGCGTCTTGGGCCTCCTGCTGTCAGCACTGGACACGGGTGTTGTTTAGTGTTACATGTCTCTTACTTAACATAAGGAAGACACAATAACGTCAATTTGTCATTAAACGGTAATACTGAAAATATGCCATACGTTTTATTGACATTCAAAAACAGCATATACCAACGTTGAAGTTATTTTGTAAACATTTTTCGATGATACATTTCCGGGTTTTTTGGGACCGTAGCGGTGCCACAGTATGTGACTGTAGAGCAGAGAATATAAAGTGTATACGTCTGTGTAGAGTAAAGAAAATAATTGCAAACTGACTTTCCAGCCTAAAATAAAGAATCATTTTTGATCGACAACATTGAGAGTATTTGCACAAAGTTCTCATCAGTGCTCAGAATCAGGACACGCAATGCTTCCAGTGTGTGTTAATAATAATAATATACAGCATTTGATATAGTGCTCTATCTAGCTAACATATAAGCCACTCTAAAGCGCTTTACAGTACATATATATACAATTAATACAATTAGCATTTACATTAATCAATTCAATTTTGAGGAATTCACAGGAGCTGCCTTATCAGGCACTAACTACGAGTCATATGCCACCTGGCTAACATCTCCCTATGTATGTATGTATGCTGGAGATGTGATGTGTTCTGTTTGTAGTGGGACCGTGCTTCCAACGGCATCATTTAAAGTGACACCTCACTTGAATGCTACAGCACAGATACCGCAACATCCACCCCAGACCATGTTATACTACACCCGGGTTGCTGGAGTTGTGTGGGCAGGAGAAAAACACTTTTTCTGATATTAAACTCACTGTCTGGAAATTCTGACAAATTTTATATGGCTGAATACCATCTACATAATGTTATCTTCAACACAATATGATTCCTCAAAACTATTTTTTTTTATTAATCCACGATCTGACGCGGTATGGCCATGGCTGTTCTCTAACTCGCCTATTCCTGCCATGATGACTGCTAAAGGCGTTGAACTTGTGACGTCACAGACGATAGGGTCCCATTCACCGCGAGTTACGATTACGACTAGTTATTATGCGGTTTTCGACATTTTTGTTTTTGGAGAATATGGAATAATAATATATTAGTTTCTATTTTCATTCCGGGTACACTTTAATACTCTCGGGTCCCTATGGACGCAGATATGTCCTTTGTCGACGTATCTAGATTAAATTTCTCCAACGAAATCTGAGAATTTAGGAAATATAAATTAGATGTATCTCAACCAACACTTGGCAAGAATGATTACTCCGACATATCAGGATAAGTCCAAACAAACATTATTGTAACTTAAATTAAATAGCTTATACTACTTTTTATACGTCTCTGATTGAATTTTACGTATCGTTTTAATTCACTTAAAGTATTGAACAGGGAAAGTATAAAGACGACCACCGTGCACAGGGGTTGTAACTTCGTGTATAAAATAATGAAGAATGAAGATGAGTAACACTTAATGCCCTTTTCATTATGCGTCGGAAACGTATGGTTGTGAGGCATAGATAACAAATGACTTCAAGGGATTAGGAGGTTGGATTAGTGTTTATAATTTGAAATAACGCTATGATTATGTCTGAATATGCTTTATGTATTTTATATCAATTTCATTCAAATGAGATTTAGATCACTATTACCGTAAACATTTAAAAAGTGTGTGGGGGAGGGGTTGGGCGGTACCGATGTCATCAACGCCAACTTCAGTATGTGACGAATGACGGCATAATTTCTTTTAAAATAATTTTCTAACATACATAATAGTTTTATTGTTCAGAATATCCTTTCTTAAATCTGCAACAAAGAGGTATTTTGATAGGAAATAAAATATATCATTTATATCTTATAATTGGCACAAACATGTCCAGTATATAAAACCGTCCTTTTGTATGGTGTCACTATATGTAACTTCTTTCAGATATAAGATAAGCAACTGATTCGTGTGTCAAGAGGTTGAATGAGTTTAGTATTCATTCCAAATTTCAAAAGAACAAATCAAACTTTACACTGTATCTATCTAAAAAAATCCTATTTTTCAACTTCTTTTATATCTCTAAGCACATTTTATTCTACTTAAAAATAATAAATTTATGTTTCTATTTGTACCTATTTTATGATAATTTCAGCAAAATCACAATGTAAATCCTAACGCGTGAAGTCAGCGTATATCAAATCCTTTTTGCTAATTTACCTGGATATGTAAACCAGAACAGACCGGTGTGTAAGTTACGATGACCATGATCGCTATCAGGGGTGGATTTTAGCTCAGCGGGGGTGCACTACCTCTCACCGGTACTTCACGTTTAGCCCCCTGGGCATCACCATTTCAGTAAAGCCAGAGCACACGCATGTACATACTGCTTGGTCGTCTACTGAAAGGTCGCAAGGCCATATAAAACCAACAAAATCAATCCTTACTGGCTCTTATTAAGATTCAGCTACCGTTTTTTGTCAGCACGTCAGACCAGAAACGTAAACGTCTCTGATCAAACACCTTGTTTAAAAAAGTTTTGTTTTAAAAAATAAACATTGGGTGGTTCAAACAGAGGCGTATAAAACCAGTATATATACACAGTACATACACTATAGTATAGTAACTCGGTAGTAAAGCGGACGTAAAACCTTTCAATCAATCAATCAATCAATCAATTATAATATAGTATATATGTCTCTGGTTAAAGGATTTTAAAAGGGATGGCCTGGGTAGTTTTTGGAAGTGATCTCTTCTGTGTTGTGGTCCTTACGCCAAAGGTACAAACTTTTTTTATGTGGCTCTAGATGAAAATTGAAGAATTTCGTCGGTATCACCCGGGACAGATTTTGAGTACAATTTATATTTTAGGTTTCTAAAATGTTAATCGTTTTTTAATATATGAAGCATAACTTGTACAATGGAAACATAGCGATGCTTATAATTATTTCACTATGATTAACAATACAGTAAAACCTCACTCCGGACATTAAGTCTAGTTGACATTTCATGTTATCTGCAATATTAGTGAGGAAATATAGGCAACTCGAAACTTTTGAACCCCACCGTTGTTTCCGTCTCTGCCTCTAGACTCGTTGATGGGGGCATTTTAATCCAAAATGAAATTCGTCATCCACGTCAATTTGAATGGACAAAGTCTAACAAACGGGACCTACATTCCAATTTGTTCAAGATTCAATTAAAACTTTGTTTACCTTGTCCTCCATGTTAGATAAAAAGCCGGACGGACCGCTCCGTTACTTGTAGCGATTGTTTAAGATCCCTGATGTACACGAGAGTACTATGTACGTGTGTGAAAAAGGGTTGGAGGAATGAAACACTGCTTGGGTGGGTCAACCCGAATACAGTTTATAAAAGGCGTTTGAAAAAATACAATCAAATCATCTCTATATTTGTAACTAAATCTGTGTCGCTTTACGTAAAACAGCAACGGCTAAATCATGACACATTTGCAGTTTTGATACAAGTTCACTTTTATATCTCGATTTCTATTCGCAGACAATATTCCCCATTATATAATTTTATTGTGAGATACAATAATACATATTTTATTGTGTATTATATGGTAAATCGTGCAAAATAATCAGGAACCGCTTGAATACTATAAAAATTAGCACCTCCATACATGAGGCACGTGTCAACGTCGTACCTGTTGGTTTGTGTACTGGACACGTCGATTAATACCGATAGAAACCAGTATGTACCCTTTATGGAATACAATATAGCAGATATAAACTATTTCAAAATAAGTACAAGCTATATAGGAAGATTACATGCAATGACTTGTTTCTAAGCCTTTCCGGGACTTACCACATAACTTCTAATCAGGGGCGGGATCACCATTCCAGATTTCCAATTTTGTGGATACATTTGGATTGAATCACGTCAAGTTACGTCAATTTAAACAACCAAAAAAGTATCTGCTAATATTCCCCAGGTTCATATTTTTCTCTAGTTGTCGATGTCGAATTCGAATTATACTTCGATATTCTCTATCTCTTTTCTATACCTCAGCGGATTGAAACATTGTTATTATATATACCGTAAAAACCCATGTAATTTGCGCACCTGTGTAATTTGCGCAGGTACATTTTAGAGGCTGAAAATAGGGAAAAAGGTTCTACTCGAATATTTTGCGCACCCAAAAAATATGGAAAAAAAACCGATGTTCATGCTCCGAAAATCGATCTCTTAATATATTTTTTTTTAAATATATTTCTATGATATTTTTTTCATTGATGTAAAATGGTATTTAAAACCAAGAAGAAACTACGTAAAATGTGTATTTTGATGCTTGTTTTCTTTGAATTATCTGATCACACATGACACACACGTGTGCGCCACACACACGTGTGCACATATCGGCATACATCAATTCATTTTAGCAATATTTTACATAAAACATGTACTTGCTTACAAAAACATATCAATTAATAAGTAATTCGATGTTTAGTAACCGCTGGTGCATATCTCCTGGTGAAAGACATAATTAGATACCTTTTATTGATCATAATTACGATCAGTGAGAAGTGCTCATCATGGCGGCTTGGGTTACGTCACTTCAAACCAGGTCATGTCACAGTTCAGTTTGGCCACGGAATTAGATTATCTAAGTCCGTGGTTTGGCGATATTTTTTTACAAATTACAATGCAGTAATGAGCTAACACTATCTCTGTGATTACCCGTTAACAATAGCTCTACTAATTGAAATGATTTGCAGTCGCGATCGACGGACCGTGTTGTTGTTTTTTTCACTCGCCAACACGTGGCGTGAATTACGAAGCCCTACTGCATTGTCATAACTACAGACTGATTTGACTGATAAGGGATTATAAAAAATATGTTTATACTAGAAGCGTGGACAATCAATACATCCTCTTCAAATCTACTCCAAGGAAAAAAATAGTTAACGCAGACTATTTTTACGATGCTTCATTTAATAAATATTGAAATAATTCACGAGGTTATTATCAATCACGTGTTTA
>NW_018404741.1:21470-32090 GCF_002113885.1 Mizuhopecten yessoensis | reverse complement strand
CCTCCAAGGATAATTCTCACCAAGTAAAAATAATTTCCTACAGAAAGTTGTCAAAATATACCCAAAAGTGTTATTTCCCTATATAAACTATAGTAAACTTTACCCCCTCCCCAAGGGAGAACGGATAGCTCGGGGGTCCTGAAATTTACAATTTAAGTATAGCCCCTGATGATCTTTCTCTCCACGTAGAGAAAATGAGTGTAGTACCTCTGAGTCTGGAGAAGAAGATTTTTGAAATATTGGATAATTTTCCCTTTGGGGCTCCGCCCTGGCCCCAGGGGTCGGGGTAGGAATCCCAATTTTACAATTTTGAAGCCTCATCTACCAAGTATGATTCTGACCAAGTTTGAAAAAAATCCATCCACTGGTTCTTGAGAAGAAGTTGAAAATGTAAACGTTAACGCACGACGCACGACGGACGACGGACGACGACGGACGAAAAGCGATTGGAATATACTAAAAATATGTTTATACTAGAAGCGTGGACAATCAATACATCCTCTTCAAATCTTCTCCAAGGAAAAAAATAGTTAACGCAGACTATTTTTACGATGCTTCATTTAATAAATATTGAAATAATTCACGAGGTTATTATCAATCACGTGTTTACGTAATGTTAGACGCGAGATCAACATGAAAGTGAGCCGGAAAAAAACATGCTATACGTATACGCATAGGCGATTTGAAAAACCTTACAGAACTTACATAGAACGGAGCTTAAATTGAACAACTACATTTTTCGTAATAGAATGGGGAAACGCACCGAAATGTCGAAACGTATTGTCGTAAGTTGATCGGCGATTCTCTGGCATAGGAATTTGGCTAAACTTTTTTTGTTAACGACTACCTATTTATTAATACTTTTCACATAAACTCACATAACAACACATTATGTATCTTTTATTAATGTTTGACATAAATAAATTTGTTGAGCGTCATTTGTCTTAGAGTTCCGTGTACCAAATAATACTTCTAGAAATGTATAAGCTGTAGTATATCAATTCATAAAGAAAGCTCAATTGCTGTATTAATGTACCATTACTTCCTTTACCACCTATACCATCCTATATCATCTATACTTCCTATATCACCTATACCTTCCTTCATCACCTATACGTCATATACCAACATAACCTTCTACATCACCTTTACTTCCTATACCACCTATACTCTCCTACATCACATATACTTCCTATAACCACCAATACCCTCCTACATCATATAAACCCTCTTACACCACCTATACCCTACTACATCATCTATACCCTCTTACACCACCTATGTCATCCTAGGTCATCTTTACTTTCTATACCTTCATACGTCACCTTAACTTCCTATACCACCTATACCCTCCTACGTCATATATACTTCCTATAACCACCAATCCCCTCCTACATCATATAAACCCTCTTTACATCATCTATACCCTCTTACACCGCCTATGTCATCCTAGGTCATCTTTACTTTCTATACCTTCATACGTCACCTTAACTTCCTATACCGCCTAGACCCTCCAACGTCATCTATACTTCCTATACCACATATACACTCCTACATCAGCTTTATTAACTATATCCTCATACATCATCTATACTTCCTATACCACCCTCCTACATCATCTATACTTCCTATACCACATATACTTCCTATACCACATATACTTCCTATACCACATATACACCCCTACATCAGCTTTATTAACTATATCTTTCTACTTTAACTGTACTTACCACCTATACCCTCCTACGTCATCTATACTTCCTATACCACATATACACTCCTACATCAGCTTTATTAACTATATCTTTCTACTTTAACTGTACTTACCACCTATACCCTCCTACGTCATATATTCTTCCTATACCACCTATACTCTCCTACATCAGATATACTTCCTATAACCACCATTACCCTCCTACATCATATAAACCATCTTACACCACCTATACCCTACTACATAATCTATACCCTCTTACACCACCTATGTCATCCTAGGTCATCCTTACTTTCTATACCTTCATACGTCACCTTAACTTCCTATACCACCTATACCCTCCTGCATCATCTATACTTCCTATACCACATATACTTCCTATACCACATATACTTCCTATACCACATATACACCCCTACATCAGCTTTATTAACTATATCCTCATACATCATCTATACTTCCTATACCACATATACACCCCTACATCAGCTTTATTAACTATATCTTTCTACTTTAACTGTACTTACCACCTATACCCTCCTACGTCATCTATACTACATTTACCTCCCTGCATCACCTTTACTTCCTATACAAACCTTACCCTCCTACGTCACCTTAACTTCATTTTCCACATATACGTCCCACCTATACCCTCCTACATCATCTATACTTCCTATACCACCTATACCCTCCAACGTCATCCATACTTCCTATACCACCTATACCCTCCTACGACATCTATACTTCCTATGCCATCCTACGTCACCTTAGCTTCATTTTCCTTACTTCCTATACCACCTATACTCCCCTACATCAGATATACTTCCTATAACCACCAATACCGTCCTACATCATATAAACCCTCTTACACCCCCTATACCCTACTACATCATCTATCCCCTCTTACACCACCTATGTCATCCTAGGTCATCCTTACTTTCTATACCTTCATACGTCACATTAACTTCCTATACCACCTATACCCTCCTGCATCATCTATACTTCCTATACCACATATACTTCCTATACCACATATACACTCCTACATCAGCTTTATTAACTATATCTTTCTACTTTAACTGTACTTACCACCTATACCCTCCTACGTCATATATACTTCCTATACCACCTATACTCTCCTACATCAGATATACTTCCTATAACCACCAATACCCTCCTACATCATATAAACCCTCTTACACCACCTATACCCTACTACATTATCTATACCCTCTTACACCACCTATGTCATCCTACGTCATCTTTACTTTCTATACCTTCATACGTCACCTTAACTTCATGTACCACATATACCCTCCTACATCACCTATACGTCATATACCACCTATACCCTCCTACGTCATCTATACTTCCTATACCACCTATACCCTCCTACGACATCTATACTTCCTATACCACCTATACCCTTATACGTCATCTATACTTCCTATACCACCTATACCCTCCTACGTCATCTATACTTCCTATACCACCTATACCCTCCTGCATCATCTATACTTCCTATACCACCTATACCCTCCTACATCATCTATACTTCCTATACCATCTTTACCATCCTACATCATCTTTACTTCCTATACCACCTATACCCTCCTACGTCATTTATACTTCCTATACCACCTATACCCTCCTATATCATCTATACTTCCTATACCACCTATACCCTCCTACGTCATCTATACTTCCTATACCACCTATACACTCCTACATCATCTATACTTCCTATACCACCTATACCCTCCTACATCATCTATACTTCCTATACCACCTATACCCTCCTACATCATCTATACTTCCTATACCACCTATACCCTCCTACATCATCTATACTTCCTATACAACCTATACACTCCTACATCATCTATACTTCCTATACCACACATAGGCTCCTACATCAGCTTTATTAACTATATCCTCCTACATCATCTATACTTCCTATACCACACATACACTCCTACATCAGCTTTATTAACTATACCCTCCTACACCACCTATACCCTCCCACATCACCTATGCACTGTTGCACCACCTTTACCATCCTACATCATCTTTACTTCATATTCCATCTATACCCTCCTACATCACCTTGACTTCCTATACCACCTATAGCCTCCTACATCAACTATACTTCCGACATTACCTTAACTTCCTATACCACATTTACCTCCCTGCATCACCTTTACTTCCTATACAAACCTTACCCTCCTACGTCACCTTAACTTCATTTTCCACATATACCCTCCTACACCATCTTTACTTCATATACCACCTATACCCTCCTATGTCATATATACTTCCTATACCACCTATACTCTCCTACATCACATATACTTTACCTCCTATACAAACCTTACCCTCCTACGTCACCTTAACTTCATTTTCCACATATACCCTCCTACATCATCTTTACTTCATATACCATCTATACCCTCCTACGTCATATATACTTCCTATACCACCTATACTTCCTATACCACATATACCCTCCTACATCAGCTTTATTAACTATACCCTCCTACACCACCTATACCCTCCCACATCACCTATGCACTGTTCCACCACCTTTACCATCCTACATCATCTTTACTTCATATTTCATCTATACCCTCCTACATCACATTGACTTCCTATCCCACCTATAGCCTCCTACATCAACTATACTTCCGACATCACCTTTACTTCCTATACCACATTTACCTCCTTGCATCATATCCTAAACAAACCTTACCCTCCTACGTCACCTTAACTTCATTTTCCACATATACCCTCCTACATCATCTTTACTTCATATACCATCTATACCCTCCTACGTCATATATACTTCCTATACCACCTATACTTCCTATACCACATATACCCTCCTACATCAGCTTTATTAACTATATCTTTCTACTTTAACTGTACTTTATATACCACCTATATCTTCCAACATCCCATTTTCTTCCTAACATGTACAACTCATACCATCCTATGTCATCTATACTTCCTATACCACCTTATTACCCTCCTACATCATCTTTATTTCATAAACCACCTATACCCTCCTACACCACCTATATTTCCTATACCACCTATACCCTCCAATGGCATCATACTTCCTATACCACATATACCCTCCTTCATCAGCTTTATTAACTGTATCCTCCTACATCACCTATACTTCATATACCACCTATACACTCCTACATCACATTTACTTCCAATACCACATATACCCTCCTACATCATATTTACTTCATATACCACCTATATCCTCCTTCATCACATTTACTTCCAATACCACATATACCCTCCTACATCATATTTACTTCATATACCACCTATACCCTCCTACACCACCTATACTTCCTTTACCACCTACACCCTTCTTCATCACCTACAAATGTCAACTGTCTTTACCGTTTATAACCCCCTGCATTTATTTAGTTATTTTATTTAAGTAATTATGTTCATTTATTTATTTCATTTTATTGATTTATTAATTAATTTGTTTTCTTTATTCTATTCAATTATTTTTATTTCAGTTTATTGATTTATTAAATAATTAGTTTTATTTATTCAATTTAATTATTTATTGATTTTTTTTTTTCATTTGTGGCGGTTTTTGCCATTCGTGGTTTCACCATAATCACGTACTTTATTATACTTTTCAATATTTTAAATACTTATTTGAATACTCATCACTAATTTATTAAATGTCAAAAATTAATAATAATGTGTCCTCTCAATTCAGCTAAAAGAAATACCGAATACACCACTACTGTAGTAAAATTGCTAGGTCTCAATGATTTTCAATGACGTAATCAAAATCTATATATTGTCAATGTTGGCAGGGGCCTTGTACCTCTCGAACCTCGCAGGAAGCACCCCCGAGACATATTGCGAGTCGAGCGCAGGACTTACATACTTCGACCTGGACGTAAACAAAACCCACAATATAGACAATAGAATTAACGAAAAAGCATACACACATAGAGATAAAACTACAAATATTTTATAAAATGAAACTCGCCGTTTAGACGCACTAATTATAAGCCTCTCTTCAATACAGACTACCCTGGTGTCGTTACGAAACCATCAGCCCATGCGTGCAGTGATGGAAGTATTTGTAGATTTAGTTGAATTCGATTCATATATTCATATGAACAGAATGATATAAGTATGAAAATTTAATATCTAGAACATACAAATAACTAATTACTCAATTATTTTCTGCTTATATTCTCTTTATACATTATACTGCAACTGTTTCAAAATATTGGCTGTCTCTCAGCAACACCTGTCCCTAATTGGGTCTACTCTTTCTGCCCCTATGAAGCGGGATCAATTTAATTTTAACATTAACCTCAATTTTCCCTATTGGGCCCCACCCCTCTGCCCCTTCAGGGGTTCGTACCCTACGTTTATAAAACAAGAGGCCCAATGGGCCTGTATCGCTCACCTGGTATAAATCTCACACTTGTAACCTTAAAAGTGATCTAAATTAAAGCTACAGGCAAAATATCAGTATTTATGATTAAAATTCATTCAAAAGAACCTGTTAATTTTTGTTTAAACATTTCACCCCTGTGATTGAAAGTCGAACAAAGTCATTATGTTGAACAAATGTTATAGCCTTTCATCTCAGGATTCAACTTGCATAGTATCAACATAGTATCAACATGGGACCCATGGTTATTCAGAAGAGGTCGTTTAAAGATTTTAAACAAATTTGACCCCTGTGACCTTGTATATAAGTCAAAGTCATTCACTTTAACAAACATAGTAGTCCTTTATCTCAGCATGCTACTGACTAAATATCAACATCCTGAGTATGTTGGTTATTCAGAACAAGTTGTTTAAATATTTTGAACATATTTGCTCCTTGTGACCTTGAATATGATTCAAGGTAATACATTTGAACAAACTTGATAGCCCTTTACCCCAGCATGGTACTGGCCAAATATCATCACCCTGGGCATTTTGGTTATTCAGAAGAAGTTGTTCAAAGTTTTTAACATATTTGATCCCTGTGACCTTGAATATAGGTGTAGGTCATTCATTTGAACAAACCTGATAGCCCTTTACCCCAGCATGCTACTGGCCAAATATCATCACCCTGGGCATTTTGGTTATTCAGAAGAAGTTGTTTAAAGGTTTTTTAAGACAATTGACCCCTGTGACCTAGAACATAGGTGAAGGTCATTCATTTGAACACACTTGATAGCCCTTTACCCCAGCATGCTACTGGCCAAATATCATCACCCTGGGCATTTTGGTTATTCAGAGGAAGTTGTTCAAATTTTTAACATATTTGAACCCTGTGACCTTGAATATGGGTGAAGGTCATTCATTTGACCAAACTTTGTAGCCCTTCATCTCAGCATGCTACTGGACAAATATTATCACCCTGTGCATTTTGGTTATTCAGAGGAAGTTGTTCAAATTTTTAACATATTTGAACCCTGTGACCTAGAATATGGGTGAAGGACATTCATTTGAACAAACTTTGTAGCCCTTCATCTCAGCATGCTACTGGACAAATATCATCACCCTGAGCATTTTGGTTATTCAGAAGAAGTTGTTCAAAGTTTTTTACATATTTGATCCCTGTGACCTTAAATATGGATGAAGGTCATTCATTTGAACAAACTTTGTAGCCCTTTATCCCAAATATGGGAAAATATTCTCATTAAATATAACACTGCAACTATTTCCAAATATTGGCTCTCTCTCTCAGCAACACCTGTCCCTCATTGGGTCCCTTGTTGCTGCCCCACTGAAGTAGGGTGGCTTTTAAACCTTTACCTCAATTTCCCCTTATTGGTCCCGCCCTACTGCTTTAAGGGGGACACATCCTCAACTTATTCAAAGTTGATTTCACATCTCCTATGGATGCTCTACAACATATTTTGGAAAAAGTCACTCAATTTGAACAAAAGGAGAAGAATTTTTAAGATTAAAATATCCCTACATTCTCTCTAATGGGCTGTGCCCCTCTGCCCTGAGGGGTTTGGGGGATTCCCTTTGTCAAATTATGATTCACAAGAATAAAGGATTTTAAAGATTTGTCCCTATTTGGCTCGGCCATGCCCCTGTACCCAGAGGAGGCCACACTCTCCATTTATACAAAATTGAGTACCCTTTGCTCAAGGATCCTCTACACCAAATTTTGTAAATATATCCACTGAGCCATCCAGAACTACTAACATTTTAAAGGAAAAGTTGACAGATGACGGAGGGACGACACTGTGCCATAAGCATAAGCTCACCAGTCCTTTGGACTAGGAGAGCTTAACACCATATTATTTCAAGCGACTAAAACATGTTTAGCCCATTAGCTTCAGCATAATATATAATTATATACATGGAGTAGAAAGAAAGGCAATTTTAGAAAATTTCATTCATAAAAGAGCTTCTCAAATATTGTTAGATCAGTCCAGAAATTGTATAATATATAACTAGTTACCATTGGAAACCTTCATGCGAAATTTGGGAAAGCTTCCTGAGAAAAAGCGGTTACATTTTTTAGCTCTCAAAATTCAAGAAGGCCGCCTATCAGCCATCTTCATATTTAATGGACCATGGGGAACTTTTGAGAAAGATCCCTCAAGTACTTTCAGTGACACTTACAATCTTAAACTTAGACTGCCTATCAACAATTTTGGTTCTCCAATTAATTTCAAAATCTATTATGTATAACTAGGCACTCAATTGACAAAGGTTCATTAAAATCCTGTTATATAGATGAAGTTATTGTGCAGAAACCATCAGCAATTCATAGCATGGTATGCTAATTAATGATGAGGATGATGCAAGTAGATGATTATCATGGATGATGCATGCTGTTACCAGTTCAAGTGTGCAGACACCTCCATAGCTATGGGCCACAATAACAATGTGTTTGGCATTGGATTTTGCTACATATTCAGTCCACAATGTCTCAACATGCTCTTCTGGGGACGAATTGCCCTACAACACACAGACAACACCATTTCATGGAGGATCTAAAAAAGACAGTAATTTGGTTTGAAATAAAATTCCCAATAAATAGAAAAAAATTAAGTCAAATTTAAGGTTAAGCTGAATAATTAAGAATGATCAGATAATTATATCTGCAACAGAACTATTGTATGATTTTAGCACAGTGTGAATACAAATTGGTAATCCTAACAAAAAGATAACAAGACCTAGAGGAGAACAGCATATATAGCTCGTCTATCAAAATTATTTTTGTAAAAAGTGCTAATAGTAATTGGGCCATTACAGGATGTCCCATCTTAGATAATAGATCAGGTAACAAGAACTACATTGCCGATGGCACTCTTCCGCTATCCCCACCAAAGTAACCTCTGAAACCCTGATTACCATATGCAAAAAAAAAATACTGTAAAATGTAGAACTCACAGTTATGTTTGATTTGATATGCTAAAAGACTATATATCAAAACAAAAATGACCCCCATGACTCCATCCCTCTGGCCCAGCCCCAGGGGGTCATATAAAAAATCTGAAAGTGTACACTCCTCCATACATATATCTACCATGTCTAAAAGTTTCAGGTTCTTCTTCAAACATTGAAGAAAAAGTTATTTTACCCTTTATCCCTCAAATAAACCCTCCCCCCATTATACCATATGGTAAAATAAATAAATTCCTGTAAAATATAGAACTCATAATATTGTTTGATTTGATATGATAAAAGACTCTTTTTGGGTTTTTTTAATATTTGATCCCCATAACCACCTAATTCGGAGGAGATGTCGTTTAAAGGCATACCATCAAATTTTCCCCTTTTGGCCTCGCCCATCTGTCCCCTAGAGGGTCAGGGACTTTACTTGTACAATCTTGAATCCCCTTCCCCTAAGGATGCTTCCTGCAAAATTTGGTTGAAATCTGCCAAGTAGTTTCAAAAGAACTAGAACTTGCCCTAAAACTTTAACCTGTAAACTTGCCCAAAAACTTTAACCAATTCCAAACAAGAGATCCCAGAGGGATCTTGGCGCCCACCTTTGTACAATCTTCATTAGTTCTTTGTCAGTTCGATCTTTTCTCTTCTTTCCTCTAATCTGTTTGATCGAGTCATGTTACAGTAAATGCACCTTGAGGTAACTTTTGATCTAAACTTAATACTGATGTGTATGAAAGCCAACCTTCAAAGTGAGTTTGTCATTTCACATATTTACTAGTACAGTACTTAATGTGAAAGAAATAGAATCGATCATTGCAATATGAGAAAGATCTGTTTAGTTCTTCTTTTAATCCATTTTGTTTTTATGATCAGTCTCAAAATATAACATACACAACGAGGGATCAAGGGGAACCTACATTTAAAATTTGAGAAAGATCCCTCCCGTACTTCCTGAGAAATAGCGATAACAAACTTTCACTATCAAAATCCAAGATGGCTGCCTGTCGGCCATGTTGTTTATCCGATCAGTCTCTAAAATTGCCCTGCACAGCTAGGACCAAGGGGAACCTACAGATAAAATTTAAGAAATATCCCTCTAGTTCTTCCGGAGAAATAGCGGTAACAAACCTACACTATCAAAATCCAAGATGGCTGCCTGTCGGCCATGTTGTTTATCCGATCAATCTCAAAAGTTTCCCTGCACAGCTAAGGACCAAGGGGAACCTGCATATAAAATTTGAGAAAGATCCCTCTAATACTTCCCGAGAAATAGCGATAACAAACTTTCAATATCAAAATCCAAGATGGCTGCCTGTCGGCCATGTTGTTTATCCGATCAGTCTCAAAAAAAAGCCCTGCACAGCTGAGGACCAAGGGGAACCTAAATAGAAAATTTGAGAAAGATCCCTCGGGTACTTCTTGAGAAATAGTGATAACAAACTTTCAATTTCAAAATCCAAGATGGCTGCCTGTCGGCCATATTATTTATTCGATCA
>NW_018404741.1:8796-10645 GCF_002113885.1 Mizuhopecten yessoensis | reverse complement strand
AGCATGCTACTGGCCAAATATCATCACCCTAGGCATTTTGGTTATTCAGAAGAAGTTATTTAAAGGTTTTTTAAGACAATTGACCCCTGTGACCTTGAATATAATTGAAGGTCATTCATTTGAACAAACTTGGTAGCCCTTCACCCTAGCATGCTACTGACCAAATATCATCTCCCTGGGCAGTTTGGTTATTGAGAAGAAGTTGTTTAAAGTTTTTAACATATTTGACCCCTGTGACCTTGAAAATAGACGAAGGTCATTCATTTGGACAAACTTGGTAGCCCTTCATCCCAATTTGCTTCTGGCCAAAAATCATCACCCTAGGCCTTTCAGTTATTAAGAAGAAGTCGTTTAAAGAAAAAATATTGACGCCGGACGCCGGACGGACGGACGGACGGACGAAGGACGGACGACGGACGCCGCACCACGGCATAAGCTCACTTGGCACTTCGTGCCAGGTGACCTAATAATATGCTGAGGGAACTGTGATAATATCCTGGGGAACTGTGATATTATCCTGGAAAACTGTGATAATATCCTGAGGAACTGTGATAATATCCTGAGGAACTGTGATAATATCCTGAGGATCTGTGATAATATGCTGGGGAACTGTGATAATATCCTGGGGAACTGTGATAATATTTTGAGGGAACTGTGATAATATCCTGAGGATCTGTGATAATATGCTGAGGGAACTGTGATAATATCCTGGGGAACTGTGATAATATCCAGGGAAACTGTGATAATATCCTGAGGAACTGTGATAATATCCTGGGGAACTGTGATAATATCCAGGGAAACTGTGATAATATCCTGAGGAACTGTGATAATATCCTGGGGAACTGTGATAATATCCAGGGAAACTGTGATAATATCCTGAGGATCTGTGATAATATGCTGAGGGAACTGTGATAATATCCTGAAGAACTGTGATAATATGCTGAGGGAACTGTAATAATATCCTGAAGAACTGTGATAATATCCTGGGGAACTGCGATAATATCCAGGGAAACTGTGATAATATCCTGAGGATCTGTGATAATATGCTGAGGGAACTGTGATAATATCCTGAAGAACTGTGATAATATGCTGAGGGAACTGTAATAATATCCTGAAGAACTGTGATAATATCCTGGGGAACTGCGATAATATCCAGGGAAACTGTGATAATATCCTGAGGATCTGTGATAATATGCTGAGGGAACTGTGATAATATCCTGAAGAACTGTGATAATATCCTGAGGATCTGTGATAATATAATGAGGGAGCTGTGATAATATCCTGAAGAACTGTGATAATATGCTGAGGGAACTGTGATAATATCCTGGGGAACTGTGATAATATCCTGAGGAATGTTATAATATCCTGAGGATCTGTGAGTATATGCTGAGGGAGCTGTGATAATATCCTGGAGAACTGTGATAATATGCTGAGGGAACTGTGATAATATCCTGGGGAACTGTGATAATATCCTGAAGAACTGTGATAATATCCTGAGGATCTGTGATAATATCCTGAGGGAGCTGTGATAATATCCTGAAGAACTGTGATAATATGCTGGGGCAACTGTGATAATATCCTGAGGAACTGTGAAAATATCCTGAGGAATGTTATAATATCCTGAGGATCTGTGAGTATATGCTGAGGGAGCTGTGATAATATCCTGAGGATTTGTGATAATATCCTGAGGAAGTGTGATAATATCCTGAGGGAGCTGTGATAGTTTCCTGAGGGAACTGTGATAATATGCTGAGGATCTGTGATAATATCCGGAGGAAGTGTAATAATATCCTGAGGAACTGTGATAATATGCTGAGGGAACTGTGATAATATCCTGAAGAAGTGTGAC
>NW_018404741.1:5300-5621 GCF_002113885.1 Mizuhopecten yessoensis | reverse complement strand
GGAACTGTGATAATATCCTGAGGATCTGTGATAATATCCTGAGGAGCTGTGATAATATCCTGAAACTGTGAGAATGTCCTGATAGGAACTGTGATAATATCCTGAGGAAGTGTGATAATATCCTGAGGAACTGTGATAATGTCCTGAGGGAACTGTGATAAATCCTGAGGCAGCTGTGATAGTTTCCTGAGGGAACTGTGATAATATCCTGAGGATCTGTGATAATATCCTGAGGAAGTGTAATAACATCCTGAGGAACTGTGATAATATGCTGAGGGAACTGTGATAATATCCTGAGGATCTGTGATAATATCCTGAGGA
>NW_018404741.1:4668-5269 GCF_002113885.1 Mizuhopecten yessoensis | reverse complement strand
TAGGAACTGTGATAATATCCTGAGGAAGTGTGATAATATCCTGAGGAACTGTGATAATATCCTGAGGGAACTGTGATAATATCCTGAGGAACTGTGATAATATCCTGCGGAAGTGTGATAATATCCTGAGGGAACTGTGATAATATCTTGAGGATCTATGATAATATACTGAAGAAGTGTGATAATATCCTGAGGAACTATGATAATATCCTGAGGGAAATGTGATAATATCTTGAGGATCTATGATTATATACTGAAGAAGTGTGATAATATCCTGGGGCACTGTGATAATATCCTGTGGGAACTTTGATAATATCCTGAGGAAGTGTGATAATATCCTGCGGAAGTGCGATAATATCCTGAGGGCCCTGTGATAGTTTCCTGAGGGAACCGTGATAATATCCTGAGGGAACTGTGATAATATGCTGAGGGAACTGTGATAATATGCTGAGGGAGCTGTGATAGTTTCCTGATGGAACTGTGATAATATGCTGAGGGAGCTGTGATAGTTTCCGGAGGGAACTGTGATAATATCCTGAGGATCTGTGATAATATCCTGGGGAACTGTGATAATATCCTGGGGAACTGTGATAATATCCTA
>NW_018404741.1:0-135 GCF_002113885.1 Mizuhopecten yessoensis | reverse complement strand
CGTGAGGGAGCTGTGATAGTTTCCTGAGGGAACTGTGATAATATCTTGAGGATCTGTGATAATATCCTGAGGATCTGTGATAATATCCTTGGGAACTGTGATAATATCCTGGGAAACTGTGATAATATCCTGAGG
>NW_018404740.1:3965-4151 GCF_002113885.1 Mizuhopecten yessoensis | reverse complement strand
AGGAAGGGTGCCTATAGACTAGGAAGGGTGCCTATAGACTAACAAGGATGCATATAGACTAGGAAGGGTGCCTATAGACTAGGAAGAATGCCCATAGACTTGGAAGAATGCCTATAGACTGAAGAATGCATATAGACTAGGAAGGGTGCCTATAGACTAGGAAGAATGTCTATAGACTAAGAAGGA
>NW_018404740.1:0-135 GCF_002113885.1 Mizuhopecten yessoensis | reverse complement strand
AGGGTGCCTATAGACTAGGAAGGGTGCCTATAGACTAGGAAGGGTACCTATAGACTAGGAAGGATGCCTATAGACTGAAGGATGCCTATAGACAAGGAAGGGTGCCTATAGACTAGGAAGGGTGCCTATAGACTA
>NW_018404739.1:4176-4314 GCF_002113885.1 Mizuhopecten yessoensis | reverse complement strand
TGTATAACCTAACGTGATCCAATGTATGACCTAACGTGACCTAATGTATTACCTAACATGATCCAATGTATGACATAACGTGACCTAATGTATGACCTAACGTGACCTAATGTATGACATAGCGTGATCCAATGTATG
>NW_018404739.1:0-135 GCF_002113885.1 Mizuhopecten yessoensis | reverse complement strand
TGACCTAACATGATCCAATGTATGACATAACGTGACCCAATGTATGACCTAACGTGACCTAATGTATGACCTAGCGTGATCCAATTTATAACCTAACGTGATCCAATGTATAACCTAACGTGATCCAATGTATGA
>NW_018404738.1:5097-5193 GCF_002113885.1 Mizuhopecten yessoensis | reverse complement strand
CCGTAACTGGTTATATAGGATATATATAAAGTTACACTGTACAGAGGTCAACTTTAACGGTAACTGGTTATATAGGATATATATAAAGTAACACTT
>NW_018404738.1:0-135 GCF_002113885.1 Mizuhopecten yessoensis | reverse complement strand
CACTGTACAGAGGTCAACTATAACGGTAACTGGTTATATAGGATATATATAAAGTTACACTATATGGATCAACTATAACGGTTATTGTGGATAGAGGTCTTATCTAACAGTTACACTGTACAGATGTCAACTATT
>NW_018404737.1:3776-4082 GCF_002113885.1 Mizuhopecten yessoensis | reverse complement strand
AATGATATGATAGTTTCTGCACGCTATAGCCAATGATATTATAGTATCTGCACGCTATAGCCAATGATATAATAGTTTCTGCATGCTATAGCCAATGATATGATAGTTTCTGCACGCTATAGCCAATGATATGATAGTTTCTGCACCCTATAACCAATGATATAATAGTTTCTGCACCCTATAGCAAATGATATGATAGTATCTGCACGCTATAGCCAATGATATGATAGTTTCTGGCTGCTATAGCCAATGATATGATAGTATCTGCACGCTATAGCAAATGATATAATAGTATCTGCACGCTAA
>NW_018404737.1:0-135 GCF_002113885.1 Mizuhopecten yessoensis | reverse complement strand
TATGATAGTTTCTGGCTGCTATAGCCAATGATATGATAGTATCTGGACGCTATAGCCAATGATATAATAGTATCTGGACGCTATAACCATTGATATAATAGTTTCTGCACGCTATAGCCAATGATATAATAGTTT
>NW_018404736.1:3768-4136 GCF_002113885.1 Mizuhopecten yessoensis | reverse complement strand
TCTTGTACATATAGGTAGAACGTAACAGTATTATTGTACCAGTATTGCAGAATTGCACATTGAATACTTTAAAGTGTTATATTTTATAAGATTGTGTCAACCTTTATACGTATGATATTTTAAATCATAATATGAGATGTTGTTGAAGTGTGTATTTACCAAGATTCCTATGCTGAAAGCTGACATAGTCCGAAATGAACACCAAATCTGTTCTCTTCTTGTAACGAAAATTTCGTCTGTAAGTGATCTCTTATAGCTATATTTCATCTAATTGTATCATAATACAAGTATTCCAACTAAATAAGATCGTAGTATTATGTTGTGAGTCTGTAAATTAACGATCCAAGTGTTTAAATGGTAGGTGAAAA
>NW_018404736.1:0-135 GCF_002113885.1 Mizuhopecten yessoensis | reverse complement strand
CAGAAAGGACAGCAGGGATCTTTCTCAAATTTGAAATGAAGGTCCCGTTATGCCGGTTGGCCTACTATCCACGAATTGTGTGTGATCATGTCTTGTACATATAGGTAGAACGTAACAGTATTATTGTACCAGTAT
>NW_018404735.1:6943-7377 GCF_002113885.1 Mizuhopecten yessoensis | reverse complement strand
CTCTTTACCTGTTATTGTCTTTAGGTTTTAAGTCTCCTCTTGACCAATTATTGTCTTTAGGTTTGATGTTTCCTCCTTACCTGTTATTGTCGTTAGGTTTGATGTCTCTTCTTTACCTGCTATTGTCTTTAGGTTTGATGCCTCCTCTTTACCTGCTCTTGTCTTTAGGTATTAAGTCTCCTCTTTACCTGTTATTTTCCTTAGGTTTGATGTTTCCTCTTTACCTGTTACTGTCTTTAGGTTTGATATCTCCTATTTACCTGCTATTGTCTTTAGGTTTGATATCTCCTCTTTTCCTGCTATTGTCTTTAGGTTTGCTGCCTCCTCTTTACCTGCTCTTGTCTTTAGGTTTGATGGTTCCTCCTTACCTGTTATTTTCTTTAGGTTTGATGTTTCCTCATTACCTGTTACTGTCTTTAAGTTTGATATCTCCA
>NW_018404735.1:1429-1703 GCF_002113885.1 Mizuhopecten yessoensis | reverse complement strand
TTGATATCTCCTATTTACCTGTTATTGTCTATAGGTTTGATATCTGCTATTTACCTGTTATTGTCTTTAGGTTTGATATTTCCTCTTTTCCTGCTATTGTCTTTAGGTTTGATGCATCCTCTTTACCTGCTCATGTCTTTAGGGTTTACGTCTACTCTTGACCTGTTATTGTCTTTAGGTTTGATGTTTCCTCCTTACCTGTTATTTTCTTTAGGTTTGATGTTTCCTCTTTACCTGTTACTGTCTTAAGGTTTGATGCCTCCTCTTTACCTGC
>NW_018404735.1:0-135 GCF_002113885.1 Mizuhopecten yessoensis | reverse complement strand
ATGTTTCCTCCTTACCTGCTATTGTCTTTAGGTTTGATGTCTCCTTTTGACCTGTTATTGTCTTTAGGTTTGATGTCTCCTATTTACCTATTATTGTCGTTAGGTTTGATGTTTCCTCTTTACCTGCTATTGTCT
>NW_018404734.1:7239-7492 GCF_002113885.1 Mizuhopecten yessoensis | reverse complement strand
ACCTATCTTTAGGTATCACATTCCTATCCACGTATCTTTAGGTATTACTTTCCTTTCCACGTATCTTTAGGTATCACGTTCCTTTCCACGTATCTTTAGGTATCANTATCTTTAGGTATCACATTCCTTTCCACGTATCTTTAGGTATCACATTCCTTTCCACGTATCTTTAGGAATCACGTTCCCATCCACGTATCTTTAGGAATCACGTTCCCATCCACGTATCTTTAGGTATCCTGTTCTCTTATATGAA
>NW_018404734.1:2428-5886 GCF_002113885.1 Mizuhopecten yessoensis | reverse complement strand
AATAATGTAGGATGTGTTGAGGAGAGGTCCCTCAGGGAAGGAGGATATTTGTACGGCAAGACATGCTTGCTTCCTTCTCCTCTTTAATGAATGTAACACCGTCTGTACACAGTAAAACACCTAGCTACTCAAGTAAATGTTAGAGGACGTTGTATTGGTTATGTAACCGGTAACATTTTCAATTTCCTGTCTGAAGACATACAACATTGAAATCTAGTAGCCAGCTTCTGTACAGATTGTTATGGTTTTGCACTGTATTGATGTATATGAGGTCACCACCAGATAGCACTGCATGGTTGCAGCATAGATATTTGTTCATCAATGGTAAAGTGGTTAATTGTAAACCCCCAATTGGAAGATAAATCCAATTTTACAAGGTCCCATCAAATGAATGAATTAAAGAAAACATAAAAAACACAATAAATGTGTTTGATAACAGACTGAATTAGTGTGGAGAAGATTTTCACAGTGAAGGTGCAGTAGTGAAAGATACCAGCTTTTTATTATATACAGCAAAGTACAGGAACTTCTACTGGCAATAGTGAAAGTCACATAGGTCATCAGTCACAACATTTGTAAACACTTAAGCACAGGATTTTGTTTTGTTTTGAAATTTTCAACTATTATTTTGAAGGTGTTTTTATGAATAGAATTATTTTCAATAAATCCCTACTATCTTGAATTTTTCTTATACTATTACTTGAGGTATACATCTCTCGGAGGGTTGGTTATACTGACAGTATGTTGTAGCATTGTGATACCTATATATATATGTGAAAGTTGTATAAACATGTTCTGCAGACTTACGTCCCAATAACGTTCCTTTATACGGTTAGTTAAGTTTTCAATACCAATCTTGCTGTTAAGTTCAAGGCTCCTTGATTTGTTTTCCAGCTGCTCATTAACAGAAATCTCCATAGGGAGGTGTAGCCGAAAGGATACTGTACTTGTGATTGATTCGAAAACAGTGTTACGTCTGTGGCCTGGTAAACCAAGGGTAGACAATCTGTACTTGTTATAGAGTAACTCACCACTGGTTCACAAAGGCTACATGCCATGTAGTTAAACAATTGCTACATAAATGTTTAAAATTGATCCGCTCTCCAAGCACAGCAGCACTATACCAGGAAGAGGATGAATGAATTTGAGCACTCCTGTTGTGGCTTTTATCTGTTTAATGACTCAGACCTAGTAAGGACATATTAGGCCTTGTGAAAGCTTCAGTCTACCAACGTGTTATTGGATGTACATATAGATTATTGTAAGGCTAACAACATATTGGGAAATATGAAATGTCCCGTGTCAGGCTACCAGTTTGTTAGTGAACATGTCACATTGATCAGGCTACCATTGTGCTTCTGAACATACAGGTTGAATTAAATACCTGTCGTTAACTTTGTTAATATCCATGTATCTTACGGTATCTTGTTCCAATCAACGTATCTTTAGGTATCACATCACTATCCACGTATCTTCAGGTAGCGCATTCCTTTCCACATATCTTTAGGTATCACGTTCCCATCCACATATCTTTAGGTATCACGTTCCTTTCCACATATTTTTAGGTATCACGTTCCTTTCCACATATTTTTAGGTATAACGTTCCTGTCCACGTATCTTAAGGTATAACGTTCCTATCCACGTATCTTTAGGTATAATGTTCCTATCCACGTAGCTATAGGTAAAATGTTCCTATCCACGTATCTTTAGGTATCACATTCCTTTCCACCTACATATGTATCTTTAGGTATCACGTTCCTTACCACGTATCTTTAGGTATCACATTCCTTACCACGTATCTTTAGGTATTACGTTCCTTACCACGTATCTTTAGGTATCACATTCCTTTCCACTTATCTTTAGGTATCATGTTCCTAACCACATATCTTTAGGTATCATGTTCCTTACCACATATTTTTAGTTATCACGTTCCTTTCCACATATTTTTAGGTATAACGTTCCTATCCACGTATCTTAAGGTATAACGTTCTTATCCACGTATCTTTAGGTATAACGTTCCTATCCACGTAGCTATAGGTAAAATGTTCCTATCCACGTAGCTATAGGTATCACATTCCTTTCCACCTACATATGTATCTTTAGATATCACGTTCCTTACCATCTATCTTTAGGTATCACGTTCCTTACCACGTATCTTTAGGTATCACGTTCCTTACCACATATCTTTAGGTATCACATTCCTTTCCACATATCTTTAGGTATCATGTTCCTTACCACATATCTTTAGGTATCATGTTCCTTACCACATATCTTTAGGTATCACGTTCCTTACCACGTATCTTTAGGTATCACTTCCTTTCCACGTATCTTTAGGTATCACATTCCTTTCCACATATCTTTAGGTATCACGTTCGTTACCACGTATCTTTAGGTATCACATTCCTATCCACATATCTTTAGGTATCACTTCCTTTCCACGTATCTTTAGGAATCACGTTCCCATCCACATATTTTTAGGTATCACATTCCTTTCCACGTATCTTTAGGTATCACGTTCCTTACCACATATCTTAAGGTATCACTTCCTTTCCACGTATCTTTAGGTATCACGTTCCTTACCACGTATCTTTAGGTATCACGTTCCTTTCCACGTATCTTTAGGTATCACATTCCTATCCACGTATCTTTAGGTATCACATTCCTTTCCACGTATCTTTAGGTATCACGTTCCTTTCCACATATCTTTAGGTATCATGTTCCTTACCACATATCTTTAGGTATCATGTTCCTTACCACATATCTTTAGGTATCATGTTCCTTACCCCCTATCTTTAGGTATCACGTTCCTTACCACGTATCTTTAGGTATCACTTCCTTTCAACATATCTTTAGGTATCACATTCCTTTCGACATATCTTTAGGTATCATGTTCGTTACCACATATCTTTAGGTATCACATTCCTAACCACATACCTTTAGGTATCACTTCCTTTCTATGTATCTTTAGGAATCACGTTCCCATCCACGTATCTTTAGGTATCACATTCCTTTCCACGTATCTTTAGGTATCACTTTCCTTTCCACGTATCTTTAGGTATCACATTCTTTCCACGTATCTTTAGGTATCACATTCTTTCCACGTATCTTTAGGTATCACATTCCATTCCACGTATCTTTAGGTATCATGTTCCTTTCAACATATCTTTAGGAATCACGTTCCCATCCACGTATCTTTAGGTATCACATTCTTTCCACGTATCTTTAGGTATCACTTCCTTTCCACATATCTTTAGGTATCACATTCCTATCCGCGTATCTTTAGGTATCACATTCCTATCCACATATCTTTAGGTATCATGTTCCTTTCGACGTATCTTTAGGTATCACATTCCTATCCACATATCTTTAGGTATCACATTCCTATCCACGTATCTTTAGGTATCACATTCCTATCAACATATCTTTAGGTATCACATTCCTTTCCATGTATCTTTAGA
>NW_018404734.1:0-135 GCF_002113885.1 Mizuhopecten yessoensis | reverse complement strand
TATCTTTAGGTATCACGTTCCTTTCCACCTATCTTTAGGTATCACGTTCCCATCCACGTATTTTTAGGTATCACATTCCTTTCCACGTAACTTTAGGTATCACGTTCCTTACCACATATCTTAAGGTATCACTTC
>NW_018404733.1:1126-2142 GCF_002113885.1 Mizuhopecten yessoensis | reverse complement strand
TAGTGTCACAAACTCAGGGTTATTAATAGTATATGTATACAGTATATCTAGGAGTCGAACCAATTTTGAACACGGAATAAGGCAACAAGTTTTCTTGTCATTTAGTATTTTGCTTTCAGACAATCAAAGACGTATGTATTATGTATTATGTAATATACACGTCTCTGGTTTGATATATAAGTAGCGTAACACAATTCCTTTTATTTATCTATTTAATTTGTAAATTGGTTAATGACAACCTACTCGTCTACCCTTTATAAGATTGGTCAGAGAACTATATCTGGAAAATATCCAGCTTGTCCAAAACAGACTATCTGTGAGTTAATCAAGTAATTGAAAGGACTTCGAATCATATAAAATTCATATACTTTTTGAATTTCATAGTATTTGAGTATCTAATTTAACTGAAGGTTCTTCTCCAGCATTGTTATATTATTTAAAATTTTCTAAATATGTCCTGTTAAATTTATATATATGATCTTAATAACACCATTTTACGACACGAATAGAATTAATATAGTGTGAGATTGATTATTATATTTCTAACTGCTTGAGTCACATGTATATGTTTATATGATAAAACGAACACGTTTTAGGAAAGAGATGGTTAATTTTATGATTTTAGATTTCATTTCAGATAGATTATGGGATACTCTACCGGTGTATGATTGCACGCAACTCAACTCTAATCATTTTATAGTTAATGGCTCATTTTATAGTGTCGATAATATGTTTCAAGGTGTGTGTATTTTATTGTTGATCAATGCAATGAATTGATACGGAAATAGATAATTATCATTATGTCTGTACTGATTAACCATAAAGTTAAAAGAAAGAGAGAATGAAGGAAACACGGAGTCCGATCCTGCCCCGATCCATATCAATAAGCAAATACTCTTATTTCGCTACAATTCTGTTATCAAACGTATCATATACCCGATAAGGGTAATTAAATATATACAATAAATATATATAAAAAAGTCCGATACTGGCCCATTTCTGTCCGTTCCTGTAAA
>NW_018404733.1:0-135 GCF_002113885.1 Mizuhopecten yessoensis | reverse complement strand
TAAGCCCAATCTTTCATTTTTACACATGACCCATATTCCCAACCTTGTCATACTTTCCTGTCGCCATTTCTGCATTGCGTAACGGGCATATCAATGCTATAGTGTAAATTGTAGTAACACCGGGTAACAACCGGA
>NW_018404732.1:36559-36677 GCF_002113885.1 Mizuhopecten yessoensis | reverse complement strand
TTACATCAGACAAAATTAGGTACTAGGTACATGTAGTTACATCAGTCAAACTTGGGTGCGAGGTACATGTAGTTACATCAGCCAAACTTAGGTACTAGGTACATATAGTTACATCAGG
>NW_018404732.1:32395-32538 GCF_002113885.1 Mizuhopecten yessoensis | reverse complement strand
TACTAGGTACATGTAGTTGCATCGGTCAAACTTATGAGCTTGGTACATGTACTTTCATCAGTCAAACTCGGGTACTTGGTACATGTAAGTACTGCAGTCATGAATAATTAACATACGAATGATCACTGAATCGACTATTTATG
>NW_018404732.1:30624-31410 GCF_002113885.1 Mizuhopecten yessoensis | reverse complement strand
ACATGTAGTAACATCAGATAAACTTGGGTACTAGGTACATGTAGTAACATCAGTTAAACTTGAGAAATAGGAACATGTAGTTACACCAGTTAAACTTGGGTACTAGGAACATGTAGTTACATCAGACAAACTTAGGTACTAGGTACATGTAGTAACACCAGACAAACTTCGGTACTAGGTACATGTAGTTTCATCAGTCAAACTTGGGTACTAGGAACATGTAGTTANGGTACTAGGAACATGTAGTTACATCAGACAAAATTAGGTACTAGGTACATGTAGTTACATCAGACAAACTTGGGTACTAGGAACATGTAGTTGCATCAGACAAAATTAGGTACTAGGTACATGTAAATACATCAGACAAACTTGGGTACTAGGAACATGTAGTTACATCAGACAAAATTAGGTACTAGGTACATGTAGTTACATCAGACAAACTTGGGTACTTGGAACATGTAGTTACATCAGACAAAATTAGGTACTAGGTTCATGTAGTTACATCAGACAAACTTGGGTACTAGGTACATGTAGTTTCATCAGTCAAACTTGGGTACTAGGAACATGTAGTTACATCAGACAAAATTAGGTACTAGGAACATGTAGTTACATCAGACAAAATTAGGTACTAGATACATGTAGTTACATCAGACAAACTTGGGTACTTGGAACATGTAGTTACATCAGACAAAATTAGGTACTAGGAACATGTAGTTACATCAGACAAAATTAGGTACTAGGAACATGTAGTTACATCAGACAAAATTAGGTACTAGATACATGTAT
>NW_018404732.1:9791-30385 GCF_002113885.1 Mizuhopecten yessoensis | reverse complement strand
TGCAAGGTATGACATATACATGTATTTATGGTGTATGGTCTGTGTAACACGTGTAAGGCATGACATATACATGTATTTATGGTGTATTGTCTGTGTGACACGTGTAAGGTATGACATATTCATGTATTAATGGTGTATAGGCTGTGTGACACGTGTAAGGTACATTGTATGACATATTTATGTATTTATGGTGTATGGGCTGTATGACACGTGTAAGGTATGACATATACATGTATTTATGGTGTTTGGGCTGTATGACACGTGTAAGGTATGACATATACATGTATTTATGGTGTTTGGGCTGTATGACACGTGTAAGGTATGACATATACATGTATTTATGCTGTATGGTCTGTTTGACACGTGTAAGGTATAACATATACATGGATTTATTGTGTATAGACTGTGACACGTGTAAGGTATAGCATATACATGTATTTATGGTGTATAGACATCAGTCAAACTTGGGTACTAGGTACATGAAGGTACATTAGTCAAACGTGGGAACTAGGTACATGTAGTTATATCAGTCAAACTTAGGTACTAGGTACATGTATATGTAGCTAAATCAGACAAAATTGTGTACTAAGTGCATGTAGTTACATCAGACAAACTTGGGTACTAGGTACATGTAGTTACATCAGTCAAACTTGGGTACTAGGTACATGTAGGTACATTAGTCAAACGTGGGTACTAGGTACATGTAGGTACATTAGTCAAACGTGGGTACTAGGTACATGTGGTTACATCAGTCAAACTTAGGTACTAGGTACATGTAGTTACATCAGTCAAACTTAGGTACTAGGTACATGTAGTTACATCAGTCAAACTTAGGTACTAGGTACATGTAGCTAAATCAGACAAAATTGGGTACTAGGTACATGTAGTTACATCAGTCAAACTTAGGTACTAGGTACATGTAGTTACATCAGTCAAACTTAGGTACTAGGTACATGTAGTTACATCAGTCCAACTTGGGTACTAGGTACATGTAGTTGTACATCAGTCCATCTTGGGTACTAGGTACATGTAGTTACATCAGACAAACGTGGGTACTAGGTACATGTAATTACATCAGTCAAACTTAAATACTAGGTACATGTAATTACATCAGTCAAACTTGGAAACTAGGTACATGTAGTTACATCAGCCAAAGTTATGAGCTTGTTACATGTAATTACATCAGTAAAACTTAGGTACTAGGTACATGTAATTTCATCAGTCAAACTCGGGTACTTGGTACATGTAATTACATCAGACAAAATTATGTACTAGGTACATGTAGTTACACCAGTCAACTTGGGTACTAGGTACATGTAGTTACATCAGTCAAACTTGGGCACTAGGTACATGTAGTAACATCAGACAAACTTGGGCACTAGGTACATGTAATTACATCAGACAAACTTGGGTACAAGGTCCATGTAGTTACACCAGACAAACTTGGGTACTAGGTACATGTAGTTATATCAGACAAACTTGGGTACTAGGAACATGTAGTTACATCAGACAAAATTATGTACTAGGTACATGTAGTTACATCAGACAAAATTAGGTACTAGGTACATGTAGTTACATCAGACAAAATTAGGTACTAGGTACATGTAGTTACATCAGACAAACTTAGGTGCGAGGTACATGTAGTTACATCAGCCAAACTTAGGTACTAGGTACATGTAGTTACATCAGACAAACTTGAGTACTAGGTACATGTAGTAACATCAGTCAAACCTGAGTACTAGGTACATGTAGTTGCATCGGTCAAACTTATGAGCTTGGTACATGTAGTTACATCAGTCAAACTCGGTTACTTGGTACATGTAAGTACTGCAGTCATGAATAATTAACATACGAATGATCTCTGAATCGACTATTTATGGAACACTGTTCACAGGTTTCACATATTTTTTACAAGAAAAAAAAAGAAAAAAACATCGTTTGAGCCGTATCCACATAACAGCATTATGATCATTACTGCTAGTTTGAGTTGGTTTTCTGTCATAAAATCACCTTAAAAATAGCGGTGAATGTATTGGCTGTCTATGTAATCCGTTTGCTTTGTAAAAATAAATGGGTGAATAGAAAGAACTATACTCCCTTATTATCGATCTGGCGTAGGCTGGATATCGGAGGACTCGGACGCTACTTACATATAATGACGACGACAAGTATCTAAATGGTATGATCGGTCATCTTACAAGCCTAAACATATCCTCCCAGTTTTTATCAATAGCCAGAATATTTTTTGTATCATCTGATATATCAAAATAAATAAATTTCATTAAAGAACATGATTAGTTCAGTACGACACTTGACTCACCAAATGTACGGCCGCGGTCCCCAGGATACACCTAATCAGATGTTGGTCCGGAGAATGTATAGATTCTCCACAAAAAGATTGAAGCGAGGGCTTTGAAAGAAATTTCACAGCTGATTTTCTTTTTAGAAATATCCTGCTCGGGTAGAGTAATATAGGTAAAGGTAGATGGCAATCGTACATGCGCGGAGTAGGGCGTGCCTTACACAGCGGGAGTCAACCAATGGGCTTTACTCATTTGAGTACTTGTTTATTTCCAGGTTAACACATGTTGTTTTGTCCATCCCCTGATCACTACATCACTGCATACAAATTGTATGCCTGATTTTTTTTTATAATTAACATACTCTTTGTTGAGCCCCGGTTATTAATAAAATGTTGTCACATCATCTGTTTTCCGATAGTCACAGTACACTTAGGTGAGGTAATGTTATAAAAGCTGTCCATCTTCTGATAATTTATTTATCTTGTACTTTATAATAATTTAAAGAATTATACTGTCCATTTATACATGCGATGTACAAGATTATGCTTCATTTCATATCACTGATGTTTCAATTATACGTTGCTATGTATGCTTATGAGCCGTAAGGCTTCAAGTGGAATAAACAATACAACAATACAACTTAGATTTCTATGGGGCGTCGCTTGGCACAGTTCCAAGGGGAATCTTCTTCAAAAAATAGTAATTTATTTTCAATATGAATAACTCCAACAGGCTTGTGTAGGAATACATCAAATCATACCTGCCGTGAAATGTGAGTCCGCGATGAAGTTAAACTTGATAAGTGTTGTACGTTTATATCTATAGATTGCAATGCATTATGACATATTTAAGATAAATATGTAATATTCGACTTAAGAAGCAATGAAATATACGTATCGAAAGTATTGTGTATGTGGAACTATTTTAGTCTGTGTTTGTTGGCCGTTCGTTGTCAGAGAGACCGGGTCCGTTCATGCGAAGTTTATTGGCTGTGCCATTCATATGTGTGTTTTTGTGCTTTGAATAATGTATTAATACCCAGTGACTTATTTGAAAGGTCCATAGATGATTTAGAATACATGGAATGATATTTGATTTTTTTCTTTGTGCTATTCCCATTTACATTAAATGGACGACAAATACCAACCCGCGGAAATATTACCAGCGGGTAAAACGCTAAGCGGGGGAGCGGTCGAGTCGGAACCTTATAGTAACACAACCCAGCACACCTGCAAGGTATAAAGTACACAACCAAAGACTCATGACCTATTATGCAACTTGATTGACTAACTATACAAGTAATGAACATTTCTAGAAATCCTCTTTTTTGAACAGTCTTACAATTTAGGATTTACATTCTGTAGACAATATAGGTCTATGAGATACAATTTTCTTAGAATGGACTTTCTAAGTTTCATAAAGTGAAGATTTTAGAAGACATATGAAGATATTTTATGGATTAAAGTAACAAACAAGAACGACAGAGGTCTTTACTTTTGTATTTGTTATCTGCGCCCGGAAAACACAACACGTATTGTCGACAGTGAAATCTTCTTCAATAGACTTATGGAATCAGTAATATACATACCAGAATCTCGGAAAAATGTGTAAAGCGGGCGATTTTAACGCTAACGATCGGAAAGGCGGAGTATATATGCAGGGGATAGACCTCATTACACTGAGGGTTTCTATCCCGCCTTTGCGTATTGCAGAGTTATCTTCTCTTGAGAGCAGGTATTGATTGTTACGTCATTGGGTCGTGTGAGAAAATTACGTCGTTTTCTCAAAAATTGATGACGCTACTCTCGCAAACAAGTGACGTAACAATCAATACCTGCTCCAAAGATAAGATAACTCTGCAATACGCGAAGACGGAATAGTTCCTATCTTACGCTGATTTCAAAGTGAAGACAATGTCAGACATTATCGATGAACTTGGTCTGCGGGGACATGATAGTGTCCCAGGTCATTCTGTCATGTATTGGACATTACAGACGTCTGAGAACAACAATAAAAAGGTAAATATCAAGCAAAACAACGACAAGAAAAAACGTTATATTTTATCCTCGCTACCCAGCGATTTTCTCAACGGCGAAGTCTGTCAGGAGGACATTTTAACTACAATACAGAAAATAGAACATGGCATTGATAATCTTAATGGCGTTAGTAAGGCTTACTCTGATTTACGGAAAACAATGTTACCACATAATCGCAACAAAAAGTCTTTATACAAACCCTACTGGAACAAGGAACTGGCGTAATTATCTGTCGTGCTTCGTTTCCGTGCAATAACTACAACAAATGTTAGGTGATTTTCTTTAAATTTGGTCACAGGGTTGAATGCCCTAAGGGCTCAGACAGGTTCAATGACCATTTTCAGCGGACCCCATTTGGCGGATTTATGGCCCCTTGAATAACGAAAAACGTCATTATCTGCCGTGCTTCGTTCCCGTGCAATAACTACAACAACGTGGTAATTTTATTGAAGATGTATTTAATGATAATGTGGTAATTTTAAAGAAGATGTATTTAATGATAATGTGGTAATTGTATATCAGTTAATATCAGTTCACCGGCCTCTATTTAGCTATAAGCTTCTGGACCTCCTTGATTTGTGTCTCCATGATCCTATGGAGCTCCTTAATTTCGATATTTATTCATATTCTTGATTTCTTGTCCTATGTACAGCTCCTGAGTGACTTAGCAGCAACTTGGGTTGGACTTTGCTTCAAGATCCTTCCAATGATGGTTTAAGGTAGATTTAAAGCCAGTCAACGTGTCTGCGTTCACTATGGCAAGCCAAGTTGTCATTTATTCATGGAGCAATGTTGATCCAGTACTTAACCAAATTATATAAGATATCTCATATATTATATAAGATATCTTATAAATTATATAAGATATCTTATAAACATATAAGATATCTTATTTTAAGTTTATGAGATATCTTATATCTTTTATAAGATATCTTATATACTTTATAAGATAACTTATAAAAGATATGAGATATCTCATAAACCTTTCTTTATAAGATATCTTATATAATATATAAATAATCTACTATAATATATAAGATATCTAATATCTTTTATAAGTTACTCACTTAATTTTCTTTATAAGATATCTTATACAAAATGTATATTATGTAAGATATATCATAAAAGATATAAGATATCTTATATAATATATAAGATATCTTGTTAAGAAAAGTTTATGAGATATCTTATAAAGAACGAGACTCTCGCGAGACCGACAAAGAAGAAATGTGTAAAACAAGGCTACATTCGCGTATCCCGGTTGAAAAGGTACGTGTGGCGCAGAAATTTTCCACGATAAACAAACACACTTGGACCGTCTATAAGCAGAGCTAAAAATCCACAGTTTCGGAGAATAAAAAACAGTATTTCAAGAATATTATGACCTTCTTTCATCCGTCCACTGAATTACATAACGTAACTTAAAAACTACATGTGACTTGACATTGTTTTAGAAAGAAATAACGCAACTTGGCAATAGTCAGCATTTTAGTTTCGGTCAGGCACGTCTGGACCCCTCAATCTAAACGTGCTAAATATTCCTGGGGTCAGCCTGGGTCCAGATCTGTACCTGTCGTTTTCTTTACAGGTTCAACCGGTTCAACCGTTTCAACCGGTAACGCGAATGTACCCCAAGATTTGCGCCCGTACAGTTTCGTATTTTTCAACAGGAAGTATAACTAACACCAATATAAAATTTTAGTTGATATATTTAAATATTAATTATTATATTTTAGTGTAAATTTTAAAAGATTAGTGTTAGGAAGCACACATTAATATATTCTAAAATGGCTGGAATAATCCAGAGTTATAAACTTTTCCGAAAGAAACTCGAGTGTTCCAAAGAGTCATTGAGAACTTAGAAAATGTCTGTGAAGTTGCTACATATTTAATTATTCAAGTGACAATTTAGTTTCGTTGGCCTAAAAGATAAAGGTTCAGATATAGTTCTTATTAGTGAGAATCATTGTCATTTATTAATCTGTTGTACGTCATTTTCAACCAGAATGAGATAAATGAAAGTAGTTTGCTGAGGATTTATTTAGTGACGGTGTTATGATGCCAAACTCGGTAAGAGCGCAGAAATATTGTCATAATCAGTCGCCACATACTCAAATATAAAGTGAGATTTTAAAATTCATCTTGATTTATGTTATTTTTCGTACACAGCCTCGTTGAAGAATTCTAGTTTGGTTTGATTTGGGGAGGGGGAGGGGTTTGGTTTATATTATTAATTAGGTCTTGTTTTATAGTTGATGTCAGAAAGCTGAGTTAGTTGATTCAACATTTATCATTCACATCACTTGTCTTCTTTGTTGTAAGCAAAATTTATTGATTTCTGCTGATTATCCTGTGTTATAAATTCATGGTTTAAAGTTTGTGTTCATGTATTTTGTGAGTTAACAGGTAAAGGACATGTACAACTGTTCAGTGTTCTTCCAAACCAATCAAATTAGTTAACCTACCCTCAGTGAGTCGCCCACCCCAAGTAGCTTGTTTAGATTTTGTCCCATTTTTCAAAGACTGTCCTATATGTTAATTTAGACCTGGTGGTATAGAATCTTGCAATCTACCAGATATAAGCAAATCTAAAATACACGAAGAATATTTATAATGAAATACAATTTATTATACCCAGGACATTAACTGCTTATTTTTACATTTGATCTAACTTGACCTCTCTAGGTTAATTTTAAGTCCAAGAAAAAATTCATAATAAAATATATTTATACTATATATGTGTACATATCACTATAGCAAGGTTATTTTATTATATTAAATTAATCTCATCATCTTTATTTATGAAAAGTGACTGGCACTAGATCATAAACTTAGGGAACTTAGATATAATTTCAAAAATGAAGAATGTCTTGTATTTCAGTTCCTTTTCCAAATTAATTTTATCACTCAGGGGAGCATATGGTACAAATAGGACTTTTCCCCCAAAGTTTGAAGCAGATTCCAAGAGAAATATTCAGTTTACTGATACATGTGCTTAACATTTGGGTTCAAGACTCAAAAACTTGTGGATAAGTATTGTATAACTCTTTTTAATAATAACATCTAGGATAGATATTTCAGCCCAAAAACCAATATATTTTTTTGATACAGAACATATTCTGTTTGAGAATCAATTGTTTTGAACAGTTTTTTTTTAAATATATAGCACCGACACTCAATCCATATTGATATGAAATATTTGAAATTTGAATTTTTCTATAGTGCATAATTCCATAACCTTTAGTCTATAGGGACATGTCAAATACTACCAGGTACTCGTTTGTATATACAATGGAAGATATTATATATAATGAACGGGCATCACAGTATATATATATTTTGCTGCACATTTAATAAGCATGTGACATGTCCCTGTAACCCACATCTAATTATAGGTAAGTAGTGGGATTATTAGTGGAAGCCAATATCAACACATCCAACTAATACAGTACTTTAAAACAAGAGCCCCATGGGCCTAACAGGTCACCTAAGTAGTAATGCAATTGTTATTTGTTGTTGTGATATGTCAAAAATAAAAACTACATATATATGTATGTATAGCAGGGAATTTTGCCCCTCCCCAGGGAGGAATTGGTACCCAAGGGGTTGTGAAATTCACATTTTGATTAAGCACATCAGGATATTTCCATCCATGAGAAGGTTTTCAACATATCTGGATCTGGAAGTAGACAATTATTGTTTGAGCTATTTTGGCCCCTTTTGGCTCCGCCCCTGGGGCCCTTAGCGTCCACATGATCACAACTCCAACTAACTATGAATTTGTTACTACTGAAAGTGGATAAAACAGATCTTGAAAAGTCTTATTTCCATAAACTATAGCAAAATGTATCCCCTCCCAAAGAGTAAAAGGGCGACAACTGATAAAAAACCTTAAGATATACACCTCATATACATCAGGTTATACCTTCTATACATCATGTATACATCTCCTATAGGTCAGGTATATATACACCTTCCATGCATCAGGTATATATATACCTTCTATACATCAGATTACACCTATACATCAAGTACATCTTGTATGCATGCACATATACATGAGGTATATGTAAGGTCCATATTCTCTGTAGGTAAGGTACCTCATCTTTATAATAGTTGTCCGATTGGTTCATATTGATTGCATGCACAGGAAATATAACATGTTGTTTGCTTGTGCTGGAGTTTCCCAATTATGTTCCCTTATTGTGGCCTCTCTAGAACAAGAAGCACAGGCACATTATTAATAGCTCACCTGGAATAATATTTTTCATTAAAAGTTGTTGATTACCTCTTACCATACAGGAAATATCAGCTTGGGGATCTCAACAATTTCCATGTTATGACTGAAGGAGTAAGTCCTCAGGGATGGGGTGGGCTCCATTAGGGACTATCTTGGTATCATGAGTGTTTTTCCTCTGCATGCCCAGCAGCATTTGGATGGGATCTTTACTGATTTCATGTAAAATTTGGGGACTATAAGCCCCTTGTGGCAGGGCAGGACCCTGGCGCCAATCATGTAAGCATGGATGTATTCAGATGGTTACATGGTGGGGGATCTTAATTATCTTTACACCCAAACTTCCTCTATTGGCACCCAAATGCTCTGGCCCAGTGACTGATTTGCCTCTGTTTTTTTCAGACCTGAGATATGCTACAATTACAGGTTTTTGAAGATGAAATGTCTTATTTTCCTCTTTACCGGAAATATACCATGTATATACTTTGTATCATGTACATTGTATCTTCTGGAAAATGAGTCAATACACTATATATAATAGAGATGATAAATACAGGTACCTTATGCAATGAGGCTGTATTATAGAGGATACCCTTACTAAATAAATAAGGACTTTTTATGTACCCTGTATACCACTCTCTATATACCATTCTTTATATACTCTGTAAACCACTTCTTATTTACCCTGTTTACTAGTTTGTATAATCTGTATACAAATCATTATATAACCTTCTCAATATTTCTTTATAAAGATATCTTTGTTGTGTTTTATAATAAACAAGAGGCACTGAGTTAGGACAAGTCTTTCTAACAAAAGTGTATCCAAGTTTTGATGCTCAGCAATATATTATATATATATATATTACTACATCCAGGTATAACACATGTAGTTACTACTACTGACAGGTATTACACATGTATATATTATCACAGATAGGTATTACACATGTAGTTACTACTACAGACAGGTATTACACATGTATATATTATCACAGATAGGTATTACACATGTAATTACAACTACAGACAGGTACTACACATGCATATACTATCACAGATAGGTATTACACATAAATACTACTACAGACAGGTATTAAACATGTACTACTACATACATGTATTACACATGAATATACTATCACAGACAGGTATTGCACATGTATTTACTACCACAGACAGATCATACACATGCATTTACTATCACAGACAGGTATTACACATGTATATACTATCACAGACAGGTAATACACATGTAATTACTACTATAGACAGTTATTACACATGCATATATTATCACAGACAGGTATTACACATGTACATATTATCACAGATAGGTATTTCACATGTATATATTATCACAGATAGGTATAACACATGTAATTACTACTATAGACAGTTATTACACATGCATATATTATCACAGACAGGTATTACACATGTAATTACTACTACAGACAGGTATTACATATGTACAATGTATTTACTATCACAGACATGTATTACACATGTATTTACTGTCACAGACAGCTGATATAACACATGCAATTACTTACTACGGAGAGGTTCCTATATTGCTCCATGCATAAATGACAACTTGGCTTGCCATAGTTCACAATACTTCCTGGCAAGCTATTCCAGTCATCTATAACTCGGATAGTAAGGAAATGTTTCCGGATGTTTAGTCTTGCACGTTGTTTATCCTATTTCTTATTGTGGCCCCTTGTTCTGGTCTCTTTTGATGGTTTTATCATTTTCCGACTTTTTGGCTAAGATTGTCTATGTTAGTCATTAGCCTATCCTTTTGGATAACATCACTCCTTTTCCTTCTGTACTCCAATGAAGAAAGACCAAAAATCAATAGCATTTCTCTATGTTTTTTCTTTCAGCCCATTTACCAGTTTTGTTGTACGTCTTTGCACTCCTTCTATTCCGTCTTTGCGTATTGCAGAGTTATCTGTTCTTTTGAGCAGGTATTGATTGTTACGTCATTTGTTTGTGTGAGTAACGTCATCATTTTTTGAGAAAACGACGTAATTTTCTCACACAAACCAATGACGTAACAATCAATACCTGCTCACAAGAGAAGATAACTCTGCAATACGCAAAGACGGAATAGCTTGTGTATCCTTTAAGAGCATACTGTAACGGTATACTCAAGCAGAGGTCTTATCAAAGCTGTATATAATGGCAGAAAATTGGCTTATTTAAGTTAGTGAAAGTCATTCTTATTTGCCCTCTCATCCTGTTTGCCTATTTTTACACATTCTGCTATATGTCAAATATGACGCCCAGATTTTTTCCTTGTTTGACATTTTCTTATTCCTTATCCAGGTTTCTTTCTGTCACTGTATAATTTACTCATGGATTATCGGATCCTAAATGTAATGTTTTGCATTTTTCTGCGTTGAATTTCAAATGTCATTTTCTAGACCATTCCCACAAATCTCTCCAGTCTCATTCAGTGAATTGCTTCTTCCATATATTTTGCTGTCATCCGCAACAAGTTTTATAGTTGTCGATAATATTCCTGGTAGGTCATTTATGTATATAGAAAACAAAACCGGACCGAGGACACTAACCCGAGGGAAACCACTTTTGACCTTGACACAGTTTGAGACTGATCCGTTTGGGAGTACTCTTTGTTTTCTATCCGTCAAAAATGAATATATCCAATGAAGTAGATATCCTTCGATACCAATTATTTTCACCTTTTTTAGAAGTCTGGTATTAGGCACACTGTCGAATGCCTTTTAGAAATCCAAATAAATGACATCCTTGGCATTGCCTTTGTCTTTTTATTCTGTGACGTCGTCCAGAACTTCTAGTAGTTGAATCCACGTGCCTATGAATGAATACTATAAAATACCAACTCTATATGAAATATAGTATGATTAGCAAATGGATAAAATATAGATCTAGAAATATTGTGATCACTAGGCTCTATGAATGATGAATGTCAAACTCAACTGTCTGAAACATTACCTTTCTCGCTCTCTCCAGACGGCTCTTACACTGGACTACAGTAACGCTTAATAAAGATAACAAAGGCATTTACATCTGAATAATGTCCATACTGAACACTGGAAAACACTTGAATAAGAGTAAATACCGTTTGAATGGACATTGTGTTTAAAAACACGTGTTTGACAACTCCAATATATTTACAACATTTAAAACTACTGTCACACTGGTGACACTACAGTCAGTCACTATTATTGAACGATTCATTGAAATAGAATACTTTATGACAAACAATCCAGTAAAATACAACATTTTACAGTATTTCTATAGGGAACGGGCATTAATAGGCAATGCCTGTGCCCAATCCAATAGCTAATACAAACTAAAAAATAATTTTGAAATGAAAGGACGTGTCTCCATGTGTGTACTGTGTGACGTGTATGTGTGTATGTGTGCTGGATGCGGTATGTTGGTGTATTTGCTTCCGTGCGATAACGCGGATCTGATTTATCCGGTTTATCATATTTCAAGTATTTTCAGTACTGGAAGAACGAATTACATATACATATATTTTCGTTTATTAGCTATATCATATTATATTTCTGGTATTGTTTGTATGTTATGTAATTGTTTTTTTTTCTGTATTTCGATTAAGGAGCGGATTGCTCCGAAAATTTGAGAAAATCATATTTTCTACACTGTAAGAATTACTTCTTTGCCCAGTATAAATATATGTGTATAGAAAAATCTCAATCTCATGGAAGCGGAGGCCATCACGACGTTCGCACTTTTTAGCCTTGTAATGTATAATATGAAGTATTTTAGGAGCGTAATATGGTAAATCATTCAGGGTACACTTTATATCATGAATTGACATCGGCCGGATGGAGAAGTGGATAGCGCACTCGTCGTTCACTAAGACGGCAGGGGTTCGATGTTCCGACCGCACGTGAAAAGGTGCATGTTTGGGATCGCCTGCCCATCCATGTGGGTTTTCTCTGGATACACCGGTCTCCTCCTACATTTAAGAATCGAGCGCTAACAACCGGGCCAAAAAGAATGATTAATTTAAGTTGATACTAACTTGTTTCATAACTGTTGTAAAATAAATAGAAGAGGTATGGTGTGTAAGGTACAGTGTGTAAGGTATGGTGTGTAAGGTACGGTGTGTAAGGTACGGTGGGTAAAGTATGGTGTGTAAGTTATGTTGTGTAAGGGACGGTGTGTAAGGTATGGTATGGTGTGCAAGGTATGGGATGTAAGGCATGGTGTTGAGGTATTGTGTGTAAGGTACGGTGTGTAAGGTATGGTGTGTAAGGTACGGTGTGTAAGGTATGGTATGGTGTGCAAGGTATGGGATGTAAGGCATGGTGTTGAGGTATTGTGTGTAAGGTACGGTATGTAAGGTATGGTGTGTAAGGTACGGTGTGTGTAAGGTATTGTGTGTAAGGTACGGTGTGTAAGGTACGGTGTGTAAGGTATGGTGTGTAAGGTACGGTGTGTAAGGTACGGTGTGTAAGGTATGGTGTGTAAGGTACGGTGTGTAAGGTACGGTGTGTAAGGTATGGTGTGTAAGGTATGGTGTGTAAGGTACGGTGTGTAAGGTACGGTGTGTACGGTATGGTGTGTACGGCATGGTGTGTAAGGTATGGTGTGTAAGGTACAGTGTGTAAGGTATGGTGTGTAAGGTACGATTTGTAAGGTACGGTGTGTAATGTACGGTGTGTAAGGTATGGTGTGTAAGGTATGGTGTGTAAGGTACGGTGTGTAAGGTACGGTGTGTAAGGTATTGTGTGTAAGGTATGGTGTGTAAGGTACAGTGTGTTAGGTAAGGTGTGTAAGTTATATTGTGTAAGGTACGGTGTGTGTAAGGTATTGTGTGTAAGGTATGGTGTGTAAGGTACGGCGTGTAAGGTACGGTGTGTCAGGTAAGGTGTGTAATGTACGTTGTGTAAGGTATGGTGTGTAATGTATGGTGTGTAAGGTATGGTGTGTAAGGCACGGTGTGTAAGGTACGGTGTGTAAGGAATGGTGTGTAAGGTACGATGTTTAAGGTAAGGTGTGTAAGGTATGGTTTGTAAGGTACGGTGTGTAAGGTATGGTGGGTAAGGTACGGTGTGTAAGGTATGGTGTGTTAGGTACAGTGTGTAAGGTACGGTGTGTAAGGTATGGTATGTAAGGTATGGTGTGTAAGGTACGGTTTGTAAGGGACGGTGTGTAAGGTATAGTGTGTAAGGTATAGTGTGTAAGGTATGGTGTGTAAGGTATTGTGTGTAAGGTATGGTGTGTAAGGGACAGTGTGTTAGGTAAGGTGTGTACGTTATATTGTGTAAGGTACGGTGTGTGTAAGGTATGGTGTGTAAGGTACGATTTGTAAGGTACGGTGTGTAAGGTACGGTATGTAAGGTATGGTGTGTAAGGTACGGTATGAAAGGTACGGTGTGTAAGGTATGGTGTGTCAGGTACGGTGTGTAAGGTACGATGTGTAAGGAATGGTGTGTAAGGTACGGTATGTAAGGTACGGTATGTAAGGTACGGTATGTAAGGTACGGTATGTAAGGTACGGTATGTAAGGTACGGTGTGTAAGGGATGGTGTGTAAGGTACGATGTGTAAGGTAAGGTGTGTAAGGTATGGTGTGTAAGGGATGGTGTGTAAGGGACGGTGTGTAAGGTACGATGTGTAAGGGATGGTGTGTAAGGTATGGGGTGTAAGGTATGGTGTGTAAGGTACAGTGTGTAAGGTACGGTGTGTAAGGTACGATTTGTAAGGTACGGTGTGTAAGGTACGGGGGGTAAGGTATGGGGTGTAAGGTATGGTGTGTAAGGTACGGGGTGTAAGGTACGGTGTGTCAGGTATGGGGTGTAAGGGATGGTGTGTAAGGTACGGTGTGTAAGGGATGGTGTGTAAGGTATGGTGTGTAAGGAACGGTGTGTAAGGTACGGTGTGTAAGGAACGATGTGTAAGGTATGGTGTGTACGGTATGGTGTGTAAGGTACGGTGTGTAAGTGTGTAAGGTACAGTGTGTTAGGTAAGGTGTGTAAGTTATATTGTGTAAGGTACGGTGTGTAATGTATGGTGTGTAAGGTACGGTGTGTAAGATACGGTGTGTAAGGTATGGTGTGTAAGGAACAGTGTGTAAGGTACGGTGTGTAAGGTATGGTGTTTAAGGTATGGTGTGTAAGGTACGATGTGTAAGGTATTGTGTGTAAAGTATGGTTTGTAAGGTAAGGTGTGTGTAAGGTATGGTGTGTAAGGTATGGTATGTATGGTACGGTGTGTAAGGTACGTTGTGTAAGGAACGGTGTGTAAGGGACGGTGTGTAAGGTACGGTGTGTAAGGGATGGTGTGTAAGGTACGGTGTGTAAGGGACGGGGTGTAAGGTACGGTGTGTAAGGGACGGTGAGTAAGGTACGGTGTGTAAGGTACGGTGTTTAAGGAACGGTGTGTAAGGTACGGTGTGTAAGGAATGGTGTGTAAGGTACGATGTTTAAGGTAAGGTGTGTAAGGTATGGTTTGTAAGGTACGGTGTGTAAGGTATGGTATGTAAGGTATGGTGTGTAAGGTATGGTCTGTAAGGTACGATGTGTAAGGTACGGTGTGTAAGGTACGGTATGTAAGGTATGGTGTGTAAGGTACGGTGGGTAAGGTACGGTGTGTAAGGTATGGTGGGTAAGGTACGGTGTGTAAGGTATGGTGGGTAAGGTACGGTGTGTAAGGTACGGGGGGTAAGGTATGGGGTGTAAGGTATGGTGTGTAAGGTACGGAGTGTAAGGTACGGTGTGTAAGGAACGATGTGTAAGGTATGGTGTGTAAGGTATGTTGTGTAAGGTACGATGTGTAAGGTACGGTGTGTGAGGTATGGTTAGAAGAGGTATGGTGTGTAAGGTACAGTGTGTATGGTATTGTGTGTAAGTTACGGTTTGTAAGGTAAGGTGTGTGTAAGGTATGGTGTGTAAGGTATTGTGTGTAAGGTATGGTGTGTAAGGGACAGTGTGTTAGGTAAGGTGTGTACGTTATATTGTGTAAGGTACGGTGTGTGTAAGGTATGGTGTGTAAGGTATGGCGTGTAAGGGATGGTGTGTAAGGTACGGTGTGTAAGGTCTGGTGTGTAAGGTACGGTGTGTAAGGTAAGGTGTGTAAGGTACGGTGTGTAAGGTACGGGGTGTAAGGGATGGTGTGTAAGGGACGGTGTGTAAGGTACGTTGTGTAAGGTATGGTGTGTAGGGTATGGTGTGTAAGGTACGATGTTTAAGGTAAGGTGTGTAAGGTATGGTTTGTAAGGTACGGTGTGTAAGGTATGGTTTGTAAGGGACGGTGTGTAAGGTATAGTGTGTAAGGTACGGTGTGTAAGGTACGTTGTGTAAGGAACGGTGTGTAAGGGACGGTGTGTAAGGGACGGTGTGTAAGGTATGGTGTGTAAGGTACAGTGTGTTAGGTAAGGTGTGTAAGTTATATTGTGTAAGGTATGGTGTGTAAGGTACGGGGTGTAAGGGATGGTGTGTAAGGGACGGTGTGTAAGGGACGGGGTGTAAGGTACGGTGTGTAAGGTATGGCGTGTAAGGTATGGTGTGTAAGGTATGGTTTGTAAGGTACGGTGTGTAAGGTATGGTATGTAAGGTATGGTGTGTAAGGTACGGTCTGTAACGTACGGTGTGTAAGGTATGGTGTGTAATGTATGGTGTGTAAGGTATGGTGTGTAATGTATGGTGTGTAAGGTATGGTGTGTAAGGTCCGGTATGTAAGGTACGGTGTGTAAGGTATGGTGTGTAAGGTATGGTGTGTAAGGTACGATGTTTAAGGTAAGGTGTGTAAGGTATGGTGTGTAAGGTATGGTGTGTAAGGTACGATGTGTAAGGTATGGTGTGTAAGGTATGGTGTGTAAGGTACGATGTGTAAGGTACGGTGTGTAAGGTACGATGTGTAAGGTATGGTGTGTAAGGTATGGTGTGTAAGGTACGATGTGTAAGGTACGGTGTGTAAGGTACGATGTGTAAGGTACGGTGTGTAAGGTATGGTGTGTAAGGTACGGTGTACATGTATACGCCCACTGTCGTATCAGACAATGTATATTGGTCGACGCTTATTTTTTTTATTTTTTTTTCATTATGTTATGAATATTGCGGGGAAACTAAATAAGGTATGATTCAATGACAAACTTGATAAAAGAGTGTCCGTTAGATTAGATCAAAACTATATGAATCAATTAATACAAAAATATCTAGCTTGTTCAGGCATAATTAGAATTATATACTATATATACATTGGTTTGAGACTAATCATATATAATTTATCGTAACATACAAGTTACGTAGCTTATGTATACGTGGTTTGTTTACCCGTTTGGATATTATACAACAGCATAGCGAATTGTCTATAGAAATATATTATTCGTTCTCCTTTCCTCAAACATCTGAAATTATGAACAATTTATTTTAAATATGCATCTTAAATTGATTTGTTAGTGTTAATTGAAAAACAACTTAATGTCTCATGATCAGCTACAGATTACGGTGATCAGACTATAAGCTACAGATTACGGTGATCAGACTATAAGCCACAGATTACGGTGATCAGACTATATAGCTATTAGCTACAGATAACGGTGATCAGACTATTACATGTAGCCACAGATTACGGTGATCAGACTATTAGCTACATATTACTGTGATCAGACTATTAGCCACAGATGACGGTGATCAGACTATTAGCTACAGATTACGGTGATCAGACTATTAGCAATCCATGTTTGTGTTCAATGTGAAATGATGTTTCTGACTTTTTACCATCTGATTTTAGGTATTCTCTCTCTTGGCGACGCATATATTTTCCTTTTCCTCGATAATCTTATGCATAAAACATATTTACAAACAATACATAGTTACAACATGCGTTATTTACAATATAAAATTCACGGCATATTCAAGTGTTTTCGAGTGTGGTATTAAATTGAGATGAACTTTCGTTTTCGTTTAGGAAGTGAGTGTGTAGTTGCTGTAGCAGGTAGTGTTGCGTCCTTGTTTGAACTAAAAATAATAGTTAACACGTAGACAATACACAATGATAAATTAGCTGACGGTATAATAAAAGAGTGAAGTAAGTTATTCTATTTGGACGATTAATATTCTTACAGGGTAGCGTATAATACTGAATACTGGCCGCTTGCACGTGGTTGTCTATACATTTTTTGACGATGCTGTTTCCTAATGCGCTCCTCGTCGTTTGATATGTTTTGTCGTTCCTTCCTGTATGTGTCTGCTTGCCGTTGTATTAATAGGTGTTGGCGGAGGAAGTCGGATAGACTGCATAAGCTTGAAGAGTGTGTAGTCTGGACGTCGCCGCTCTTAACTCAAGCGCGCTCATGTGCACGGGGACGCGTAGACGTGGTTTCGATGCGCGTTGTTGTCACTTTTATTTTTTTATTTTATTTTTTTGAATAGAATCCTTCAAACTATTATCGGAATTTTCGTTTTGTAACGAGGCTTTTGATTGGCTATTTATTTTATAACAAGGCTTATGGTTGGTTCATTTTTAGTCACAAAACTTGAAGGACGCAATAAACTCTATAAATGCATGAAGTCTGCAGTCAATAAAATTCAAATGATGTTGTCAAACTCTCCATACACTAGCCGTCCGATAGAGAGAAAATGTCGTCAAAACAACAAAAAGATTATATGACAAAGATCTGGTACGATCCTAAACACGTTGCCGGTTTTTCGGGCCCTTCGAGTGTGTATTCAAGATCAGTCTTCAGAAGAAAACCGACTGGTTGCAGAATCAAGACCCCTACAGTGTCAGAAGACAGGTTCGACACAAGACGCCGTCAGCCGAAACACCTTTAGTGGGTGTGGACTACATGTGGGACGCAGATTTGGCTGACGTATCTGACATTAAAGAACACAACGACGGCACGTGGTTCTTGCTCGTAGTCATAGATCATTTTTCACGGTACGCTTGGGTTCTACCGCTGAAAAACAAGAAAGCCAGTACGGTGTAAGAAGCTTTTAAAACTACTTTCGGCAAACGAAAACCAAACATCATAGGAACAGATCACGGAAAAGAGTTTGCGAATATTTTTTTCAACAGTATTGTAAAGTTGTAGGTGTTACGCACGTCTTAAGTCACAGCACTCATAAAGCTGCATTTGCCGAATCGTTTATAGGGAAGTTAAAACATATTTTGTACTGATACTTTCATTTCAATCAGACGTTTAAGTTTACCGACGTGTTGGCCGATATCGTTCGTAGTTATAACGGCAGGGTTCATTCGGCACTGTACGATGTATCGCCTAAAGATGTAACGAAAGACTATCCTTACGAGGTCCTACGTAGAAAAGGCCAGCATGGAAACGGGAAGAAAGGGCAACGCACGAAGAGGAAATATTAATTTAAAAAGGGCGATCAAGCGAGATTGAGTTATAAAAGACGTCAGTTTCGACGAGGAAGGCAGCAGAAGTGGACGGAAGAAATATTTGTAGTGTCTCACAGATATTATCGAGAAGACATTCCCGTGTATATAGTCGAAGATTTCGGCGGCGAACCGATACAGGGATCGTTTCACGAATACGAACTGCAGAGAGTACACCGAGACAGAGACACCAAGTGGAAAATCGAACAGATATTGAAAAAGAAGAAGGTAAAAGGTAAAACGCAAGTCCTCGTGAGATGGTTGGGATGGCCTAAGAAATTGGATTCTTGGATTGCCGAGAGGAACATGAAATAGTATATATTGAAGTCGTTAGTTTGAAGCGAAAAAACAAAAAATCATTCCGTCGTCATGTCTCACGCGTGTCCGACATGTTTCAAATCGTACGCAATGCAAAATTCTCTGTGGAAACATATGGCGAGAAAACACTCTTCTCTACCTAATCCTAGACTCGAGGTACGGCGTTCGCCCGCTCAATTTAGCGGAACCTCAGTCGTTTCGTACGACTTTAATCTACCGTACGAAATGACGTCTACGCCACTGCATTTCTTCCCGTCCGTTCACATGCATCATCGCGGGTCCTACCGGAAGTGGAAAAATAGAGTTCGTGAAACGCTTCCTGGCAAACGTCGATCGTATGGTGACTCCTAAACAGGACAACGTCGTCTGGTGTTACGGAGAATACCAGACGTCGTACGGGTTCATAGACGGCGTCAAGTTCGAACAAGGTCAGTCGGACTTGAAGAGTTTCGATCCGACTCTCAAACACCTAGTCATCATCGACGATCTGATGATGGAAGCCGACGATTCCGTAGCTTCGCTGTTTACCAAGAAAAGTCATCACGGTAACATAAGCGCCACGTGGTACAGGATCTATTTCACCAGACGAAGTATCACAAAAACATCAGTCTCAACTCCCATTACATCGTGCTGATGAAAACCCTCAGAGATTCGTCGCAGACAAGACGTATGTCTCAGCAAATGTTTCCGGGAGGAGGAACGCTATTACACGAATCATATTCAGCAGCAACGTCTAAACCGCACGGTTATTTACAATGGTACAATGAGGTCAGGCATTAGCATCATAAGGTCACACATTGGTACAATGCGGTCAGGCATTGGCACCATAAGCTTACACATTGGTACAATGAAGTCAGGGATGGACACCATAAGGTCACACATTGGTACAATGAGGTCAGGCATTGGCAACCTAAGGTCACGCATTGGCACAATGAGGTCAGGCATTATCATCATAATGTCACACATTGGTACAATGAGGTCAGGCATGGACACCATAAGGTCACACATTGGTACAATGAGGTCAGGCGTTGGCACCATAAGGTCACACATTGGTACAATGAGGTCAGGCATGGACACCATAAGGTCACACATTGGTACAATGAGGTCAGGCATGGACACAATAAGGTCACACCGTGGTACAATGAGGTCAGGCATTGGCAACCAAAGGTCACACATTGGTTCAATGGGGTCAGGCATTATCACCATAAGGTCACACATTGGTACAATGAGGTCAGGCGTTGGCACCATAAAGTCACACATTGGTACAACCAGGTTAGGCATGGCCACCATAAGGTCACAGCGTGGTACAATGAGGTCAGGCATTATCACCATC
>NW_018404732.1:8725-8966 GCF_002113885.1 Mizuhopecten yessoensis | reverse complement strand
CACATTGGTACAATGAGGTCAGGCATGGACACCATAAGGTCACATCGTGGTACAATTAGGTCAGACATGGGCACCATAAGGTCACACATTGGTACAATGATGTCAGGCATAGACACGGTCACAATTTGGTACAATGAGGTCAGACATTGGCACCCTAAGGTCACACCGTGGTACAATGAGGTCAAGCATGGACACCATCAGGTTCATTGGTACAATGAGGTCAGGCATGAACACCATAAGA
>NW_018404732.1:6180-6457 GCF_002113885.1 Mizuhopecten yessoensis | reverse complement strand
GGTCACACATTGGTACAATGAGGTCAGGCATGGACACCATAAGGTTACACCGTGGTACAATGAGGTCAGGCATTGTTACCATAATGTCACACCGTGGTACAATAAGGTCAGGCATTGGCACCATAAGGTCACACATTGGTAAAATAAGGTCAGGCATGGACACCTTGAGGTCACACATTGGCACAATAAGGTCAGACATTAGCACCATCAAGTCACACATTGGTACAATGATGGCAGGCATTGGCACCTTAAGGTCACACATTGGTACAATGAGGTC
>NW_018404732.1:4645-4762 GCF_002113885.1 Mizuhopecten yessoensis | reverse complement strand
CATAAGGTCACACATTAATACAACGAGGTCAGGCATTGACACCATTAGGTCACACATTGGAACAATGAGGCCAGGCGTCGGCACCGTAAGTTCACACATTGGTACATTGAGGTCAGG
>NW_018404732.1:0-135 GCF_002113885.1 Mizuhopecten yessoensis | reverse complement strand
CAGGCATGGACACCATAAGGTCACAAATTGGTACAATGAGGTCAGACATTGGCACCATAAGGTTACACCATGGCAAAATGAGGTCAGGCATTGGCACCATAAGGTCACACATTAATACAACGAGGTCAGGCATTG
>NW_018404731.1:14445-14674 GCF_002113885.1 Mizuhopecten yessoensis | reverse complement strand
TTACCTTATAAATAGTAGTAATTGCCTAGCTAACAGTAGTAATAACCTTGTTAAAAGTAGAAATTACCTAATTAACAGTAATTACCTAGTTAACAGTAGTAATTGCCTAGGCAAAAGTAGTAATTACATAGTTAACAGTAATTACCTTGTTTACAGTAGTAATAACCTAGCTAACAGAAGTAATAACCTAGGCAATAGTAGTAATAACCTTGTAATCAACTAGTAAACA
>NW_018404731.1:10655-10886 GCF_002113885.1 Mizuhopecten yessoensis | reverse complement strand
GGGGTCGGCTGTCTCTTGTGTGTCCTTCCCTTGGGTCGGCTGTCTATTGTGTGTCCTTCCCTGGGGTCGGCTGTCTCTTGTGTGTCCCTCCCTCGGGTCGGCTGTCTTTTGTGTGTCCCTTCCTCGGGTCGGCTGTCTCTTGTGTGTCCCTTCCTCGGGTCGGCTGTCTCTTGTGTGTCCTTCCCTGGGGTCGGCTGTCTCTTGTGCGTCCCTCCCTTGGGTCGACTGTCT
>NW_018404731.1:9214-9471 GCF_002113885.1 Mizuhopecten yessoensis | reverse complement strand
CTTGTACGCCCCCTCCATCTGGTCGGCTGTCTTTAAGCCGGACTACCTTGTTAACAGTAATCATTTACCTTATTAACAGTAGTAATTACCTTGTTAACAGTAGTAATTGCCTAATTAACAGTAATTACCTTGTTAACAGTAGTAATTACCTAATTAACAGTAATTACCTAGTTAATAGTAGTAATTGCCTAGCTAACAGTAGTAATAACCTTGTTAATAGTAGTAATAACATAATTAACAGTAATTATCTAGTTAAT
>NW_018404731.1:5964-6214 GCF_002113885.1 Mizuhopecten yessoensis | reverse complement strand
CTCTTGTGCGTCCCTCCCTCGGGTCGGCTGTCTCTTGTGCGTCCCTCCCTTGGGTTGGCTGACTCTTGTGTGTCCCTCCCTCGGGTTGGCTGTCTCTTGTACGCCCCCTCCTACGGGTCGGCTGTGTTTTGTGCATCCATCCATCTGGTCGGCTGTCTCTTGTAAGTCCCCCCTCGTGTCGGCTGTCTCTTGTGCGTCCCTCCCTGGGGTCTGCTGACTCTTGTGTGTCCCTCCCTCAGGTAGGCTGTCA
>NW_018404731.1:2685-2874 GCF_002113885.1 Mizuhopecten yessoensis | reverse complement strand
GGCTGTCTCTTGTGTGTCCTTCCCTGGGGTCGGCTGTCTCTTGTGTGTCCCTTCCTCAGGTTGGCTGTCTCTTATGCGTCACTCCATCTGGTCGGCTGTTTCTTGTGCGTCCCTCCATCTGGTCGCCTGACTCTTGTGCGTCCCTCGATCTGGTCGGCTGTCGCTTGTGCTTTCCTCCCTTGGGTTGTT
>NW_018404731.1:0-135 GCF_002113885.1 Mizuhopecten yessoensis | reverse complement strand
TTAACGGTAGTAATTAACTAGTTAACGGTAGTAATTAACTAGTTATCATTAGTAATTGACTAGGTTATGGTAGTCAATTGTGTGTGTCCTTCCCTCGGGTCGGCTGTCTCTTGTGTGTCCTTCCCTGGGGTCGGC
>NW_018404730.1:7236-31142 GCF_002113885.1 Mizuhopecten yessoensis | reverse complement strand
GTATAGAACTCCTGAAGTTGTGATAATTATCATACAATGATGTATTAAAGAAGTTTGTGTGTCAGATTTATAAAAAAAAAAATGATATATTAGATAAAAACAAATTTGTTCATTGGATATTGACTTTGTGTGATCTTTGATATTATAAAATGCCTCGACTATTTCTATATTACAGGGTCTGGTTGAGAATACATTGAGCTTCATGGTAAGTAGATAAATTCGAGGTTTATTACATGTCGGACAAGAAGTTTTTTCCCATATCAGGGAGTTTTCTTCTGTTATAAGTGATTTCAATCCTTAGCCTACTAAGATTTAGCTGGTTTATCAGTAGAGCCAGTTATGAATGTTTTGGGAATCCATCACATCAATTAACTCAAACAATATATTAGATACTGGTTTTTTTTGCTTAGTTAAAAACAGTTACACTATAAATGTTGAATTTGTTTTTAGATACATGGGTATGTAGCAGGCTTAAGCTGTAATGCATACACACACTTTTAAATTGAGTTACCTCCCTTTTAATCTTTTGTTGATATTGTCAATTTGTTTAATGCTCCTCAATCTGTTAAGATGTTTAAAGCAAAAAAAAATGGTGCACAGCTATAGATGGCAGACTTGTAACATAGAAACTCTGTCATTCATATCTTTTAAAGATATTCCTTGATTCCCTCAAATTTCCTGATTAGCCAAAGATATCAGATCCTTGATTTCCACAAAGAAACATCTCCTAACGTCAGTACTATAATTTTGGACGGTAATTGAAGTTATAATACTCCTACCTGTTTGTGTGCTACAGATGGTTGTGATCCGTTTGTTGGAGAGTTGTAAGCTGTATGTTCAGAACAAGAAGTCCAACCTGACCCACTGGCATCCAGTCCTTGGCTGGTTTTCACAGAACACCGATCAGTGGTAAGTTATGTCCATTCCTGTATTGCAGAGTTTTTCTGTTCTTATGTCCATCTTGTATATATAAAACTTCGATAAAATCACTCGGAATCAGAATCTGAACATAGTTAAGCACTTCCCAAGGTTACAATTTTTCATTTCTTATTCTTGTTTCAAGATGGGATGAATAATTCCTCTATTTGTTTAAGTTGCACATGTTAATTGGTGAAGTTGATGTTTGCAGCCTCCACGCGGCGATGCCGTACGTCGTGAAGCAGCTACAGCTGTTGTGGTGTGAGAAGATGATACGTCTGCTGTTCCTAGAACTCATTACATACGTCGAGGTGGACACACAGAAACAGACCAGCAAGTCTTCTACACCATCCAAAAGTTAGTCCTCCTCCCTTTTATGTTTCTGGGGAATTTACATATTGACAAAACCTCTGGAAATAGGGAAAAAATTACTTCCCTATAAATATTTCATCTGCCTCATGTTTTGTGACCTGTCATTGGCTAGATTATGGCACATACATGGTTTAAAGTCAAATTAACATAAAATCTTCAATGAAATAAAAATATTTTGCTCATCCTGCTTGTCTTTTTTACCAGAGTTCTCTCCCCTTACTATATTTATTTGACCATAAACAGAGTAGGAAAAGGAACTCACCTTGTGAACTTGTTCTTGTTCTAGATATAGTACTGCGAGTTTTAGACAAAGCCTCCTCTTCTAAATCTTCTACGAAGATAAAGCTGGAGAGTTCCATAGCGATGTCAACATGTCTGCCATGTGTCCTTTATCAGACAACTATCAACACGTTATCACAGCTGCGACTGGACATCCTTGGAGGACTGAGTTATAATGACGTACTACTCCCAATCCTGTGGAAGTTCTTACGTGACATGGGTCCCAATTGTGGGCTCAAGACATTCGTGGAGCTTCTTAGTCAGGCGCCAAACTCCACCATTCACCCTGTGTTTAGTCTACTCACAGTGTTCTGTGAGGCTGCCAGTCACTATATCACGTAAGTGTTTGGGATTTCTTGTAATTAATAAACAAACAATAATCACAATGTATTCATAACAGTTATTCAAGAAATACATATATGGGGTTTTACTTTTAGACTAGCAATAAAAAAACTTGATGCTTGGGAAAAAAAGCAGAAAGGTTCCTTGTCATTTTGACATGGTGTCAATAAATGATAATTAGACTCTATAAATCTGTAGAATATTGATTTCATCAGAAAGTGTTTGGTATGGTTTTCAGGACTTTAGATGACATAGAGATGTATGAACAACAGAAGATATTCAAACCTATGGACTACATGCAGATGAGTGAATTCCTCAACCTGTTTGTGTTTCGCCTCATCTGGCACAACCTCATAGGTAACAAATTCCTTGTTTGACTAAACACATTTATCACGTAAGTAACACTTTATCATCTGACTCCGACATAGTCAACTGAAAGGTAGCAAACACTTGTCAACTATATATGACGAAGTTAACTCAGAGGTAACAAACACTTAGCTGACTCAGACATAGTTGGCTCAGAGGTAACAAACACTTAGCTGACTCTGACATAGTTACCTCAGAGGTAACAAACACTTAGCTGACTCTGACATAGTTACCTCAGAGGTAACAAACACTTAGCTGACTCAGACATAGTTAACTCAGATGTAACAAACACTTAGCTGACTAAGACATAGTTAACTCAAAGGTAACAAACACTTGGCTGACTCAGACATAGTTAGCTCAGAGGTAACAAACACTTAGCTGACTAAGACATAGTTAACTGAGATGTAACAAACACTTGGCTGACTCTGACATAGATAACTCAGAGGTAACAAACACTTGCTGACTAAGACATACAAAACTCAGAGGCAACAAATTATTATTTTACTGAGCTATATGTAGTTACATCACAGGAAACAGAGGCTTGTCTGACTCAGGCATAACTAGAACATAGGTATTTAACACTTGATTTACAGATAACACATAATGTACACTTGATTTACTCTGATACAGATAACTCATAATGTACACTTGATTTACTCTTGATACAGATAACTCATAATGTACACTTGATTTACTCTGATACAGATAACTCATAATGTACACTTTATTTACTCTGATACAGATAACTCATAATGTACACTTGATTTACTCTGATACAGATAACTCATAATGTACACTTGATTTACTCTGATACAGATAACTCATAATGTACACTTGATTTACTCTGATACAGATAACTCATAATGTACACTTGATTTACTCTGATACAGATAACTCATAATGTACACTTGATTTACTCTGATACAGATAACTCATAATGTACACTTGATTTACTCTGATACAGATAACTCATAATGTACACTTGATTTACTCTGATACAGATAACTCATAATGTACACTTGATTTACTCTGATACAGATAACTCATAATGTACACTTGATTTACTCTGATACAGATAACTCATAATGTACACTTGATTTACTCTGATACAGATAACTCATAATGTACACTTGATTTACTCTGATACAGATAACTCATAATGTACACTTGATTTACTCTGATACAGATAACTCATAATGTACACTTGATTTACTCTGATACAGATAACTCATAATGTACACTTGATTTACTCTGATACAGATAACTCATAATGTACACTTGATTTACTCTGATACAGATAACTCATAATGTACACTTGATTTACTCTGATACAGATAACTCATAATGTACACTTGATTTACTCTGATACAGATAACTCATAATGTACACTTGATTTACTCTGATACAGATAACTCATAATGTACACTTGATTTACTCTGATACAGATAACTCATAATGTACACTTGATTTACTCTGATACAGATAACTCATAATGTACACTTGATTTACTCTGATACAGATAACTCATAATGTACACTTGATTTACTCTGATACAGATAACTCATAATGTACACTTGATTTACTCTGATACAGATAACTCATAATGTACACTTGATTTACTCTGATACAGATAACTCATAATGTACACTTGATTTACTCTGATACAGATAACTCATAATGTACACTTGATTTACTCTGATACAGATAACTCATAATGTACACTTGATTTACTCTGATACAGATAACTCATAATGTACACTTGATTTACTCTGATACAGATAACTCATAATGTACACTTGATTTACTCTGATACAGATAACTCATAATGTACACTTGATTTACTCTGATACAGATAACTCATAATGTACACTTGATTTACTCTGATACAGATAACTCATAATGTACACTTGATTTACTCTGATACAGATAACTCATAATGTACACTTGATTTACTCTGATACAGATAACTCATAATGTACACTTGATTTACTCTGATACAGATAACTCATAATGTACACTTGATTTACTCTGATACAGATAACTCATAATGTACACTTGATTTACTCTGATACAGATAACTCATAATGTACACTTGATTTACTCTGATACAGATAACTCATAATGTACACTTGATTTACTCTGATACAGATAACTCATAATGTACACTTGATTTACTCTGATACAGATAACTCATAATGTACACTTGATTTACTCTGATACAGATAACTCATAATGTACACTTGATTTACTCTGATACAGATAACTCATAATGTACACTTGATTTACTCTGATACAGATAACTCATAATGTACACTTGATTTACTCTGATACAGATAACTCATAATGTACACTTGATTTACTCTGATACAGATAACTCATAATGTACACTTGATTTACTCTGATACAGATAACTCATAATGTACACTTGATTTACTCTGATACAGATAACTCATAATGTACACTTGATTTACTCTGATACAGATAACTCATAATGTACACTTGATTTACTCTGATACAGATAACTCATAATGTACACTTGATTTACTCTGATACAGATAACTCATAATGTACACTTGATTTACTCTGATACAGATAACTCATAATGTACACTTGATTTACTCTGATACAGATAACTCATAATGTACACTTGATTTACTCTGATACAGATAACTCATAATGTACACTTGATTTACTCTGATACAGATAACTCATAATGTACACTTGATTTACTCTGATACAGATAACTCATAATGTACACTTGATTTACTCTGATACAGATAACTCATAATGTACACTTGATTTACTCTGATACAGATAACTCATAATGTACACTTGATTTACTCTGATACAGATAACTCATAATGTACACTTGATTTACTCTGATACAGATAACTCATAATGTACACTTGATTTACTCTGATACAGATAACTCATAATGTACACTTGATTTACTCTGATACAGATAACTCATAATGTACACTTGATTTACTCTGATACAGATAACTCATAATGTACACTTGATTTACTCTGATACAGATAACTCATAATGTACACTTGATTTACTCTGATACAGATAACTCATAATGTACACTTGATTTACTCTGATACAGATAACTCATAATGTACACTTGATTTACTCTGATACAGATAACTCATAATGAACACTTGATTCACTCTGATACAGATAACTCATAATGTGCACTTGATTTACTCTGATACAGATAACTCATAATGAACGCTTGATTTACTCTGATACAGATAACTCATAATGAACACTTGATTTACTTTGATACAGATAACTCATAGATATTGAACACTTGTTTGACTTGGGCATAGTAACAAACACTTGTCTGACTTGGGCATAGTAACAAACACTTGTCTGACTTAGGCATAGTAACAAACACTTGTCTGACTTGGGCATAGTAACAAACATTTGTCTGACTTGGGCATAGTAACAAACACTTATCTGAGGTAAAGTTAACTCATAGATAACAAACTCATGTCTGAATCTAACACATGTAACTCATTTTGTGACAAAATCTTGTCTGACTAAGATACATTTAACTTATAGTTTATAAACTTTTGCCTAACACATTTAACTCGTAGATACAAATTTTAAGAAAACCATGAACATCCTATTTGATGTAGTGAAGACCTTTATCACGTGTTGTAGATATACAGACAGCCAGTGTAAACGATATGTTTGGAGCAGCACGGGTCCTACTCATGATTCTGTATGAGAGAGACTGTCGGAAATCCTACACAGAGAAGGACCATTGGCTGATAAGGTCAGGATGGTTTTATTTATTTCAAGAAGAAGAAAAAATGAGATATTCAATGACTTTACAGTAAAAATGAGAGTTGAAGGTGTTGCAGTAAAGAATTAATATATTTACATTTCATTTCGTTTGGTATAATCTTTGTTTTTGTGTCGCCTACGACGGATGTTGGAAAGACACATAGGCGTTGCTTTTCCGGCGACGGCGACTGCGACGGTGGCGGTGGCGGCGACGACGGCATCGTCGTCAACAATGTTATGGTTTTGCGTTTAGCTCTGTTACTGACAAAGCTACACCAACAAAACCTTGATCATAGATGTAGCATGGGTAGTGGAGCCTACTGCACTTAAAACATTTCATTGATTTCTGCATTTTTTGGTAAAAACCTCAAATTTCTGGACTTAGAAATAACCTCAATGTTAAGGTTTTGCGTTTAGCTCTTACATTTAAGTCTGTTTCTGACAAAGTATAAATGCTAGAGCAACCAAACTTGGGTCATAGGTGTATCATGGGACTTATATATCTGAATGCATTACACTCTTTACTAGCATTTCAACGATTTCTGTATTTTTTTGCTTAAAACCTCAAATTTCTGGACATAGAAAAAAACTCAACATTAAGGTTTTGCGTTTAGCTCTTGCATATTAGGCTCTTTCTGACAAAGTATAAGAGCTAGACCAACCAAACCTCAATCATACATGTATCATGGGTAGTAGAGCCTACTACTCTAAAACATTTCATGGATTTCTGCACTTTTTCGGATAAAAACCTGAAATTTCTGGACTTTAAAAGATTTTGCATTTAGGTCCGTTTCCTTATGTACTATGTCAAATGCTTTTTTATTAACAAAGCGGGACAGGCGACACATATAATTACGCGTAATTCTTGTTTGTTAAAAAGTTCAACTGCATATTAAATGGCACAAATAAAAAACTATAACTGATTTCATTCAAAAAGGAATGTCCACTCTTGCAGAATAGGACTATGTGTTGTTTGCTTTTGAAATAAATGGATGATGATTATTTACAGAGACGTGAAGCCCAGTCTTTTTATCAGTGAATTGGAAAAAGGCAGAAAAACTGCGGTATATTTGATGCAGAAAGCCCCACACATAATACCATTCTCAGAGGTAGGTAGTCATGACAACCAGAAAGTCCCACACATAATACCATTCTCAGATCGAGGTAGGTAGTCATGACAACCAGAAAGTCCCACACATAATACCATTCTCAGAGGTAGGTAGTCATGACAACCAGAAAGTCCATCATATTACACCATTGTCTTAGGTAGGTATTTATGACAACTTATAAATATTGACTTAATATTTTTTCATAACTACAGGTTACTTTAATTTTTAACTTCCAAATTTAATTTTAGATTACAGATTTCTCTGTATGAAATGGTTTAAGTAACGATAAAAAAAAATCTTGTTTGACGGCATTGTTTTATTTTTAATCAGAAACATTTCAATAAAAAAATATCCTTTACAGAGGGTGAAAATATTCCGGCGTAACGTTACCAAGGAAAAGGAGGTGATGGGTCTGACAGAGTCAGCATGTGCCTCGCCCCAGTCTACTCTAATCACCATCAACAGGGGGCGTGTTGTTGAGGTAACATCACCAAGGCTACTAACTGATAACATTCTCATAATAAGTGACAATGGACTAACCCTATTAATGATTGTAATATATCCTTCCACACAATCTTCCGAGTCCATTTTGTGTGTGACTTGGATAATTTATTAATAATAATAATAGTAATATACAACATTTGTATAGAGCCCTAAATAGTTTGTAAAATTACTCTAAAGCGCTTTACAACATATGGGTAATAGTATTAGTCATAATTGTTAAACAATCACAATTACACATGAAGCAAGAAGATAATCATCTCAATGTGCACATAAATGAATAAATAAAGGGTGGTATGTACATGACATCTGTGCAAAGAGCCTAAAATGCAGACATGAAGAGTTGAGTTTGTATGTCCTTCTTGAATTTTTGCCAGGGTATTTGACTTTCTAATAGCAGATGGTAAGCTATTCCACAAGGTGGCCGAAAGCCTCCCAAAGCACTGTTTACTCAAATTTACTGTTTAGTGTTGCTATAGTATTTCTGAATATTGTATTGGTGTATTTAGGCTTTGATTACAGTTGTTACTAATGATCTTGTTGATAGGATGGCTACAGACAGCTGGCCCAGTTACCTGCGAGAGCTATGAAGGGGGTCATCAGGGTCAAGTTCATCAACGAACAGGTAAGGTGATGAGTTGGTTAGACAGGTAATCATCACTCGATGTCCAGGACTAGGTCTCTAATAAAGAGGAGGTTATTGCCCTCTAGGTCATGGTCATCAACAAACAGGTAAGGTGATGAGTTGATTAAACGGGTAATCATCACTCGATGTCCAGGACCAGGTCTCTAATAAAGAGGAGGTTATTGACCTCTAGGTCATGGTCATCAACAAACAGGTAAGGTGATGAGTTGGTTAGACGGGTAATCATCACTCGATGTCCAGGACTAGGTCTCTAATAAAGAGGAGGTTATTGACCTCTAGGACATGGTCATCAACGAACAGGTAAGGTGATGAGTTGATTAGACGGGTAATCATCACTCGATGTCCAGGACTAGGTCTCTAATAAAGAGGAGGTTATTGACCTCTAGGTCATGGTCATCAATGAACAGGTAAGGTGATGAGTATATTAGGCAGGTAATCATCAGTTGATGTCCAGGACTAGGTCTCTAATAAAGAGGAGGTTATTGACCTCTAGGTCATGGTCATCAACGAACAGGTGAGATAACCGTATACAAAGGTCACCTTCATTTAGGCAATGGATGTTTTAGCGGTGATGTGATCCTATTACATATATACATTGCTATTACTGACAAAGTTGATAAACTCCTGCCCAAGGTGTTATATGCTAGCAATGCATGACCATATGGTGTTCTAGTCTCGTAACACGTATTACATTCTCTATGTATTACGGTGAGAGAATGTAGATGTAAATATTATTTCATTTACGCAGAAGGGATTTAATTGTTTCCAAGAAATGTTCAGAAAACATTTTGTCACAAAAACACAACTAAAATTGATTTGATGATATCATGCACATAATACACTTGTATGATTGAGCAATCCCTTTCTACCAGAATAACCCTTGTGTGCTGATGATTGGTTGTGTGGTATCATTATAAACAGGGACTAGACGAGGCGGGTATAGACCAGGACGGAGTGTTCAAGGAATTCCTGGAGGAAACCATCACCAAGGTGTTTGATCCCTCACTGAACCTCTTCAAGGTAACGCTTATCTGCTTTACTTATTTCTCAGTTTTGTGTTTACAGAATGTTTTGGTGATATGTATACAAACATTTGCAGTGTGTCTGTACTTGTGAAGTTTTACACCATTGCCGACATCATACCATTAGTCTACGACTACTATTGAAAAAATATTAGTCTCAGATATTCAGTTAGTGATCAAATTCTGCACCTGAGGATGGTGGACAGGATACTTAACATTTTAACTCAAACGGTTTGTTCTTATGCACTTTCTAGTTAAAAAGTTAGAAACATGAAGCTCCCATGCACTTTCTAGTTAAAAAGTAAGAAAAATGAAGCTCCCATGCACTCTCTAGTTAAAAAGTTAGAAAAATGAAGCTCCCATGCACTTTCTAGTTAAAAAGTTAGAAACATGAAGCTCCCAAACTAGAGGTCACATATTCACGTATTCACATGGGACATGTATTTTGTGAGTAGGTAAAGTTTGATAGAAATATTACAGTAGGGCCTGTTAAATATCTGTATGTCTGCATAGAAATATTACAGTAGGGTCTGTTAAATATCTGTATGTCTGCATCGAAATATTACAGTAGGGCCTGTTAAATACCACTATGTCTGCATAGAAATATTACAGTATGGCCTGTTAAATATCACAGTAGGGCATGTTAAATATCTGTATGTCTGCATAGAAATATAACAGTAGGGCCTGTTAAATATCTGTAGGTCTGCATAGAAATATTACAGTAGGGTCTGTTAAATATCTGTATGTCTGCATAGAAATATAACAGTAGGGCCTGTTAAATATCTGTGTGTCTGCATAGAAATATTACAGTAGGGTCTGTTAAATATCTGTATGTCTGCATAGCAATATTACAGTAGGGCCTGTTAAATATCACAGTAGGGCATGTTAAATATCTGTATGTCTGCATAGCAATATTACAGTAGGGCCTGTTAAATACCTGTATGTCTGCATAGAAATATTACAGTAGGGTCTGTTAAATATCTGTATGTCTGCATAGCAATATTACAGTAGGGCCTGTTAAATATCACAGTAGGGCATGTTAAATATCTGTATGTCTGCATAGCAATATTACAGTAGGGCCTGTTAAATACCTCTATGTCTGCATAGAAATATTACAGTAGGGCCTGTTAACACCTGTATGTCTGACGTGTGTTACATTTCCCACTGACAGGTAACAAGTGAACAGAAGCTATACCCTTCCTCTACTTCACATATACAAGAGAACCACCTCACATTGTTTGAGTTTGTCGGCAAGATGTTGGCCAAGGCTGTGTATGAGGTAGGTATAACTATTCTAGTTGAGTTTGTATTAAGCAAGATGTTGGCCTAGATGATGTATACTATGGGTGTAACTGTCCCCTTAAGATTGTCATAGGATAAAGATCTCAACAATTACATAGTACAACTGATCTGAGAGACAAAGTCTACCATGTTAATCAGTGACAGCCACTGTACTGGCCATCTAGGACAATTACAGATTCATTGAATTTAACAAACTTTGTATTACTATCCTTTGAACAATTAAAAGTTTGTCTTCTTTGAACGATAGAAATGATATACATGTACATTTTTCAGGGTATCGTTGTGGAGGTCCCTTTTGCGCCGTTTTTCCTGACACAGATACTTGGCCATCAGCAGAGTGCCACCTACAGTTCACTGGATGAACTACCCTCACTTGATCCAGAACTTGCCAAAAGTCTCTGTTACACAAAGGTATTAGGTTTATATTGAAAATTATATCATAGTATTCACTTAAACAATTTGTTTAGAAATATGTTGGGACTTGTAAGGAGTCACTTGGCAGGGTTCGGGAGCCAACCAGTGTTAGGAAGTCCTAGGCTGGGGGTCCACTAACAAGTTCTCCTCATACAGAAGGATTTTCTACTTTTCCACTTCATCCTTTTTCTATTGTATTTTTTTTTTCGGTTAGAAAAGAAATACATAACAATAGAACTTGCTTCAACTCGTCTGTTATCGTGGACTATCTGTATTTCCATGGCAGCATTACGATGGTGACATCGTTGACCTTGATCTGACCTTCTCCTGCGACGAGGACTGTATGGGGAGGATAGAGACTCATGAACTGGTGCCAGGGGGCAAGGCCATCACTGTCACTAACGAAAACAAGTAGGTACAAGTGTTAGGTAGTGATATAAAACGATTTATGTTAACTTGTATCTAAGATTCTGTTTCAACTTTAATTGTTCACGTGATCACAATTATAAGGAAGTTTTGTCCTCTTTCTTTTCAGAATTTAGGACATCTGTTGGCTAAAAAATATTGTAAATAACTTACTTTTGATAAGTATTTAAATTTGGAGTATCAAATAGGTGAAAACATTTTTTTTGTTTAACTGCCCTAAATAATTAATGATGATGCTTGTTTTCATGGTCAGATCTCCCATGTTTTGATGGAAATGTATATGTAACCAAGGTCACTTCCCTAAGTGCCTACTCTAGGAATCATGCATGGTACTGATTGATTAATACCAATAAATTGCTCTACTAATTGAGTTCATGGGAAATTCCCTCCAGCCAAGTCAATAATAATTCACTAGATAATTCATTGCTGTGAGATACTCCCCTGCTATGGAATGACCTTGACCTTGAGTCCTCCTATAAGACCGCCCTTGTTAGAGCAGGGTTAAGGAGGATAATTACCATACACAATTATTAGAGTATCTGCCCGTTTAACTGGTGACAATGCATTTATGATGCATTCGTCAGTCTTAATCATGATATATTGATTTGTTGATTTACGATAAATGATCCTATATATTGTAGATGCCTCCACATCTTGTGGATCTGTTCGTTAAATTACTGTTTTGTTTGTCAGGATACGATATGTCCATCTGATGGCACACTTCCGTATGTACCGCCAAATCAAGGAACAGTCCATGGCTTTTATACGTGGCTTTAAGACTGTCATCAATTCTGATTGGCTGAAGATGTTTTCTGCCCCAGAACTTCAGAAGTTGATATCTGGTGATAATGCTGACCTTGACATCGGAGACCTGAGGTAAAAAGCGGAAATATAAAATCATTATTTCTAGCTCACATGTCTGTGAGCTTATGTGATGTTGCAATATCCATCATTTTACCATCAAGCATCCATTTTTCTTTTTAAGAACCATAAATACCAATTTATTATGATTAGCCTGAAGATTGTTTGAGTAAGGGATTGTCAAGTTTGTTCAAATGAATTACTTTATGGCATTCAAGGTCACAGAGGTTAAATTTTTCAAATCTTCAAGCAACTCCCAATAAACAAAGACGCCTATGGTTTTATAATTTGGCCTGTAGTTAACAGGGTAAAAGGGCTCTTAGGATTTTCAAACAATTGACCTTGAACCATATTCAAGGTCACATGAAGTCAAATGTGTGAAAATATTCACTTCTGCAGATAAATTATCCTGTTGATTATTTTCAAATAAATGTCCTTGAACAACATTCAAGGTCACAAGGATTCTTCTTCTATGTAAGCCCAAGGTGAAGCATCATTGATATCTGATGATTGCCTGGTGAATTAGAGGGCTAACAATTGTTTCAAAAAACTGTCTTGACCCACAATCAGGGTCACATGAGTCAAATTTGTTATAAGTTTGATAAAATTTTGCCAACAGCATGAAATACAAAATGAGGAATACAGACTGCTTTGGCATCTTGTATGGATATTTAATCTTGATGTAAATTTTGTTAATCTTTTATTTCAACAATCTTGAACTAGTGGTACTATTTGAATATCACTTCATAGTCGAACCTATTTGTTTTCTATAAGACCAATTGGACTTTGTCATAAAAACAAGTGTATGGTTTTCATTAAAAAAGTGGTTCAATATTGAATAAAACATACGCAGTATTAAAATCTTTGAATTTTGTAGGCGACACACACAGTATTATGGTGGTTACCATAACAACCACAAGGTGATCAACTGGTTGTGGGATGTACTCGATAAGGATTTCTCCGCCTCAGAGAGAGGACTGTTCCTCAAGGTAGGTTAGATCCTCCTCAGAGAGAGGACTGTTCCTCAAGGTAGGTTAGATCCTCCTCAGAGAGAGGACTGTTCCTCAAGGTAGGTTTGATCCTCCTCCTCAGAGAGAGGACTGTTCCTCAAGGTAGGTTTGATCCTCCTCCTCAGAGAGAGGACTGTTCCTCAAGGTAGGTTTGATCCTCCTCCTCAGAGAGAGGACTGTTCCTCAAGGTAGGTTTGATCCTCCTCCTCAGAGAGAGGACTGTTCCTCAAGGTAGGTTTGATCCTCCTCCTCAGAGAGAGGACTGTTCCTCAAGGTAGGTTTGATCCTCCTCCTCAGAGAGAGGACTGTTCCTCAAGGTAGGTTTGATCCTCCTCCTCAGAGAGAGGACTGTTCCTCAAGGTAGGTTTGATCCTCCTCCTCAGAGAGAGGACTGTTCCTCAAGGTAGGTTTGATCCTCCTCCTCAGAGAGAGGACTGTTCCTCAAGGTAGGTTTGATCCTCCTCCTCAGAGAGAGGACTGTTCCTCAAGGTAGGTTTGATCCTCCTCCTCAGAGAGAGGACTGTTCCTCAAGGTAGGTTTGATCCTCCTCCTCAGAGAGAGGACTGTTCCTCAAGGTAGGTTTGATCCTCCTCCTCAGAGAGAGGACTGTTCCTCAAGGTAGGTTTGATCCTCCTCCTCAGAGAGAGGACTGTTCCTCAAGGTAGGTTTGATCCTCCTCCTCAGAGAGAGGACTGTTCCTCAAGGTAGGTTTGATCCTCCTCCTCAGAGAGAGGACTGTTCCTCAAGGTAGGTTTGATCCTCCTCCTCAGAGAGAGGACTGTTCCTCAAGGTAGGTTTGATCCTCCTCCTCAGAGAGAGGACTGTTCCTCAAGGTAGGTTTGATCCTCCTCCTCAGAGAGAGGACTGTTCCTCAAGGTAGGTTTGATCCTCCTCCTCAGATAGAGGACTGTTCCTCAAGGTAGGTTTGATCCTCCTCAGAGAGAGGACTGTTCTTCAAGGTAGGTTTGATCCTCCTCCTCAGAGAGAGGACTGTTCCTCAAGGTAGGTTTGATCCTCCTCCTCATATAGAGGACTGTTCCTCAAGGTAGGTTTGGTCCTCCTCCTCAGATAGAGGACTGTTCCTCAAGGTAGGTTTGGTCCTCCTCCTCAGATAGAGGACTGTTCCTCAAGGTAGGTTTGATACTCCTCCTCAGAGAGAGGACTGTTCCTCAAGGTAGGTTTGATCCTCCTCAGAGAGAGGACTGTTCTTCAAGGAAGGTTTGATCCTCCTCCTCAGAGAGAGGACTGTTCCTCAAGGTAGGTTTGCTCCTCCTCCTCAGAGAGAGGACTGTTCCTCAAGGTAGGTTGGATCCTCCTCCTCCTCAGAGAGAGGACTGTTCCTCAAGGTAGGTTGGATCCTCCTCCTCAGAGAGAGGAATGTTCCTAATTGTAGGTTTGATCCTCCTCCTTAGAGATAGGACTGTTCCTCAAGGTAGGTTGGATCCTCCTCCTCCCCAGAGAGAGGACTGTTCCTCAAGGTAGTTTGATCCTCCTCCTCAGAGAGATGACTGTTCCTCAAGGTAGGTTTGCTCCTCCTCCTCCGAGAGAGGAATGTTCCTCATTGTAGGTTTGATCCTCCTCCTTAGAGATAGGACTGTTCCTCAAGGTAGGTTGGATCCTCCCCCTCCTCAGAGAGAGGACTGTTCTTCAAGGAAGGTTAGATCCTCCTCCTCAGAGAGAGGAATGTTCCTCAAGGTAGGTTTGATCCTCCTCCTCAGAGCGCGGACTGTTCCTCAAGGTAGGTTTGATACTCCTCCTCAGAGAGAGGACTGTTGCTCAAGGTAGGTTTGATCCTCCTTCTCAGAGAGAGGAATGTTCCTCAATGTAGGTTTGATCCTCCTCCTACTCAGAGAGAGGACTGTTCCTCACGGTAGGTTTGCTCCTCCTCCTCCGAGAGAGGACTGTTCCTCAAGGTGGGTCTGATCCTCCTCCTCAGAGAGAGGGCTGTTCCTCAAGGTAGGTTTGATCCTACTCCTCAGAGAGAGGACTGTTCCCAAGGTAGGTTTGATCCTCCTCCTCAGAGAGAGGAATGTTCCTCATTGTAGGTTTGATCCTCCTCCTCAGAGAGAGGACTATTCCTCATGGTAGGTTTGATCCTCCTCCTTAGAGAGAGGAATGTTCCTCAAGGTAGGTTTGATCCTCCTCCTCAGAGAGAGGACTGTTCCTCAAGGTAGGTTTGATCCTCCTCCTCCTCAGAGAGAGGACTGTTCCTCAAGGTAGGTTTGATCCTCCTCCTAAGAGAAAGGACTGTTCCTAAAGGTAGGTTTTCAACTTTATATAAAAAGAGAAAAGAAAAGGGTTGAAAATGTCCATTCTTTCTCAGAGACTTGACACTTTAAGACTTTCCTCCTATTTAAATCACAGTATCCAATTTTATTACCTATTACACAATGCCCTGGTACACTGTAACAGTGTTTACAATGCTTAGTGGTGTATTTCTGTATCTTAAGTTATAGTCATTAATATAAGAATGTGTACTGTAAATTTATTGAACAGGTACAAGTAAAATGTCTCTATTTTGGAAATGTAGATGATTTTAGAGACATTTTCTGGATTATATTCATTTGTATTCACCAGGGTATATGTACATGTCACCAGGGTATATGTACATGACACCAGGGTATATGTACATGTCACCAGGGTATATGTACATGTCACCAGGGTATATGTATATGTCACCAGGGTATATGTTCATGTCACCAGGGTATATGTACATGTGCAATGTACAAGACCATTCATTGTTAGTAGACTTTCTTGGTGTGGCTTAAAAAAAATTGTTACCTGTAACTGTCCATTATCAGGCCAGGAGCTGTGCTTTATTAAACATAATGATAATAGCTGCTGTTTTATTATTGACAGCTACAGGTAGATACCTGATTTCAGTGTAAATTGAACATTGTACATTCAGTGTATGATGACAAAAAATTGTGATTTTACAACTTTTAAAAAAAATGTCAATATTACAAGTTTCACTTACCACTTATTAACCTGTTGTTCCTGTAGTTTGTGACGAGTTGCTCCAAACCACCGCTGCTAGGGTTTGCCCACCTAGAGCCGCCTTTCTCCGTCAGGTGTGTGGAGGTCAGCGACGACCAGGTAAATATCTATCTCATGTGAAACAATGTTCAGTAATTATGTCAGATGTGTCGGGTCAATAACTACCATACAAATATACTCAAGTTCAGTAATTATTGCTGTAAAGGTACCCCAGGTTTATCAACATTAATGACAACCAGGTCAATGAACTCCATTTCAAGTTGTTTTATAACTAACCCTGTCCAGAAAAAGCCTCAAGGAGACTTTCAGTAGGGGGAAGTAATTCTGTTAGGATTTGATATTTGAACAACTTCTGTCATTTGACTTTATATGTTAACAGGACACAGGAGACACAGTGGGTAGTGTCCTCAAGGGTTTCTTCAACATCAAGAGACGAGACCCTGTGGGGCGCCTACCAACCTCTTCCACTTGCTTCAACCTCCTGAAACTCCCAAATTACCAGAAGCGCAGCACACTTAAGGAGAAGCTCCGATATGCTATCAATTCCAACACTGGTTTTGAGTTGTCCTGATACACACAAGACAGTAGTTGTGTATTCAATCATCCTTGTCCCTGTCAGTATATGGCTGTAGTGCAGTCCAGGTCACCGTGTACAACTATTCAGTCACTGATACGACTGCCAGGGTGTGGCTGTGTAATATGTGATCCCGGCCAGGGTGTGGCTGTGTAATATGTGATCCCGGTCAGTGTGTGCTGATGTGTATAAACCTTCCATGTCATTGTCAGAGTACGACTGTTGTTCAACCCTCCATGTCACTGTCAGAGTATGACTGTTGTTCAACCTTCCAAGTCATTGTCAGAGTACGACTGTTGTTCAACCTTCCATGTCACTGTCAGAGTACGACTGGTGTTCAACCTTCCATGGCATTGTCAGAGTACGACTGGTGTTCAACCTTCCATGCCATTGTCAGAGTATGTACAACTAAAGTCAGTGTGTGCTGATGTGTATAACCCTTCCATGTCATTGTTAGAGTACGACTGTTGCTCAACCCTCCATGTCATTGTCAGAGTACGACTGTTGTTCAACCTTCCACATCACTGTCAGAGTATGACTGTTGTTCAACCTTCCATGTCATTGTCAGAGTATGACTGTTGTTCAACCTTCCATGTCACTGTCAGAGTACGACTGTTGTTCAACCCTCCATGTCACTGTCAGAGTACAACTGTTGTTCAACCTTCCATGTCATTGTCAGAGTACGACTGTTGTTCAACCTTCCAAGTCACTGTCAGAGTATGACTGTTGTTCAACCCTCCATGTCACTGTCAGAGTACGACTGTTGTTCAACCTTCCAAGTCATTGTCAGAGTACGACTGTTGTTCAACCCTCCATGTCACTGTATGTATGCAGCTGTGTATTCAACCACCCACATCACTGTCAGAGTACGACTGTTGTTCAACCTTCCACATCACTGTCAGAGTACAACTGTTGTTCAACCTTCCATGTCACTGTCAGGGTACGACTGTTATTCGACCATCACGGTCTCTATGTGCAGCGATTGTTGGACCATCCCTGCCACTGCCACTGTCGGTGCGATCCTGTGGTTTTCAGAGACATTGTTCTGTGTGACAATCTAATATTGTGATAACGCCACAAACTTTCCTTGTTCATGTCTCTCTGTCCTTGATATATTTATACTAGTTATTGTGATAAGCATTATCTGTTTCAATATAGTGGAATCATTGTACCTCCAGCGTCACTGGTACAGTGCAACTACACCCCATCCGAACCCCACTGGGACCCTCCCCCAGCCCCAATGATAACCCATCGAAACCCCACTGGGACCCTCTCCCAGCCCCAATGATAACCCCATCCAAACCCCACTGGGACCCTCTCCCAGCCCCAATGATACCCCCATCAAAACCCCACTGGGACCCTCTCCCAGCCCAATGATAACCCCATCCAAACCTCACTGAGACCCTTCCCCAGCCCCAATGATAACGCCATCCAGACCCCACTGGGACCCTCCCCCAGCCCCAAAGATAACCCATCGAAACCCCACTGGGACCCTCGCCCAGCCCCAATGATAACCCCATCCAAACCCCACTGGGACCCTCTCCCAGCCCCACTAATAACCCAATCCAAACCCCAGTGGGACTCTCCCCCAGCCCCAATGATAACCCCATCCAAACCCCACTGGGACCCTCTCCAAGCCCCACTAATAAACCAATCCAAACCCCAGTGGGACTCTCTCCCAGCCCCAATGATACCCCCATCAAAACCCCACTGGGACCCTCTCCCAGCCCAATGATAACCCCATCCAAACCTCACTGGGACTCTTCCCCAGCCCCAATGATAACCCCATACAAACCCCACTGGGACCCTCTCCCAGCCCCAATGATAACCCCATCAAAACCCCACTGGGACCCTCCCCCAGCCCCAATGATAACCCCATACAACCCCCACTGGGAACCTCTCCCAGCCCCAATGATAACCCCATCAAAACCCCACTGGGACTCTCTCTGTGCGCCACTGATAACCAATCCCACCCTCAATTTAACCCCACCCACACTGGTAGCCCATCTCCCTCCAATGAATAACCCTATCCCTCTGATTACCCTATCCCAGCTCTACTGATAACCCATCCCATCCCCACTGGTAATCCCTTCCCATGCCTTGGCTATCACCATTCCGTCACACTGATAACCCATTCAACATCTGATAGCCTCATCCCAACCCCACTGATCGTCTATCCTTCACATTCTTCAAAAACATATGCTCTGTACCAACACCCCACCCCAGCCCACCCTCATCCCTTCAAAGATAACCCTATCTCTCCCCCCTCTTAGTGATGATACTGACTCATCTGTCTGTATAGTTGCCTTTCAGTCTAAAAGTTATGAACTGGGACCAATAAATCAAACTGCTGTGTCAGCAGAGATTCCTGTAAGATGTATATCACTATTGCTCAATATTGTATATATCAGATGTGAGTAACTTAGTCATGTTTTTATCCAAGGTTGTATTTTATTTATTTCATGTTTTATGGTATTCCAATCCATGTATTTTAACTTTCAAAGAAATGTTTTAAAGAAGTTACGAATTATTTTTTTAGGGAGAAAAAACGAAATTTTATAGGATAAGTTATAGAAGTTGAAATATTTTGTTCAAACAGGTACTTGGTAAAATTGACACCTGTAAGTAGGAACACATGTGTAAACCCAGGTAATATGTTTTGTTTGTTTGAACATGTGCAACCTTATGAACTTACAGCAAAGTAGTATATATGTAATTAAACATTGATCAGTTACTTCAGAGATGGTTTAATTTTATCATTGAGATATACATGCTTTGTACAAAAATATTAGTAACTTATAAATTATGTTACTATTAGTAATAACTTTATGAATTATGTTACAACATGTACATGTAATAGTTACATAATTTATATTATTACTAGTAATAATTTGATAAATTATGTTACTATAGTAATAACTTTATGAATTATGTTACAACATGTATAAGTAATAGTTACATAATTTATATCATTACTGGTAATAATTTAATAAATTATGTTTTCTAGTTGTAGTAATTGTATAAATTGTGTAACTACAGGAATTTTAGAAATCATGTTACTACAAGTAAAAATTATGTAAATTATGTTACTAAAAGTCACAATTCCATAAATAATGTTACTACAAACTCTAGTCATATGTAAATCGTACATAAAATGATGTATAAAATGATATATTTTTGTGAGGGTGAATTATATCAACCCTGAGTTCTGAATTGACAGAGACCAACTGTTTTTATCTGGAGGGACATTGTTATTCACTCTGTTTTTATTTTTCTCTGATTTTATGAGAATATCTGAATATAATTCATACATTGATGTTTATATATTTTGCCATGAAGCTCCCCTACCCACTTTAGTGTGAGTGTGTCATGATCAAAGCACAACTCCATTTACTAATAAAGACTTAAAGTATTGGTTATATTAACATTTACTAATAAAGATTTAAAGTATTGGTTATACTAACATTTACTAATAAAGACTCAAAGTATTGGTTATATTAAGATTTACTAATAAAGACTAAAAGTATTGGTTATATTAAGATTTACTAATAAAGACTTAAAGTATTGTTTATATTAACATTTACTGATAAAGACTTAAAGTATTGTTTATATTAACATTTACTGATAAAGACTTAAAGTATTGGTAATATTAACATTTACTAATAAAGGCTTAAAGTATTGGTTATATTAACATTAACTAATAAAGACTTAAAGGATTGGTGATATTAACATTTACTAATAAAGACCTAAAGTATTGGTTATATTAAGATTTACTAATAAAGACTAAAAGTATTGGTTATATTGACATTTACTAATAAAGACTTAAAGTATTGGTTATATTAACACAGTAGAATCCTATATTGTTTGTTGATTAATAGTTACAGTAAAAATAAAATTCCAACAAACTTCCACACTAAGTTGTATTAAGTTTGTGTGTGTGCTGATGTACCTGTAGTCTCGGTAACCTCGGGCCTGGTCTAGCTCTTCTGTCGGGCTTATTACTACCTGACTACATGTACTCTTTCACAAGTTTTCCATCTTCATTAAGTTGAAAAGGATACTATTTATCAACAAAATTTCAGGATAGTTAAAAGTTTGTCAGAGAAAATGTGTTAAGATGTACAAAATAAAGATCACAATAGACGTTTTATAACAGAGCTAATTAGTGTCTGTACTAATAAGGTTAATTAAGGTCACACTGGATGTTCTATAACAGAGTTAATTAGTGTCTCTACTGATAAAGTTATACTACTCGTGTTAGAACAAATATTGCAGCTTTCTACATTTATTGTCTTTTTAATATCTCTTGTTATATATACCAGAAGCCACTTTGAACTGATTCTCTGTGAGACTGTCTAAAGTACCACTGATTATACCTATGGGGACGAGATGACGTCATGGTGCAGTATGAACTTACTAAATATAATGCTAATTGCTTCCTTACTCCTATATCCAGTGATTATATATAGACAGACATATTTATATTACAGTCCTGTTTTCACCATTGTTACCTTCTCTCTAAAGCATCATGGCTACCATTCAAAGATCAAGATGTTTTATTTCCATGTTATTTTCGTTTTCCTTTCTTTGGTAATCAGAGATTTAGATATCACTTACATGGTTTACATTTACTTAGTAAAATTGTTTTTGTTTTTGTGATATTTGAGCGCTCTATTTACATGGTGTTATAATACATATATTAAATAGTTACAGTATCATTGTGAATGTGTCAATATAAATAGAGGAAATGAAGACAGTTGCAACATATATCATGAAGAGTTCCAGAAGAAGCTAATACTTGGAAAACGTCTTCACTTCTTGTGTTTATGTATAAATATACTGTGTAGTGCTTGTATTTCGTTACATTCACAAAATCATAAGTATGCCTAAGTTATTATAAAACCTTGCGCTTTGGATAGGGAGTTAGTTAGGAATATTAACCTTTTCCTCTAATAGGGAGTTAGTTAGGACTATTCACTTTTTCCTCTAATAGGGAGTTAGTTAGGAATATTAATCTTTTCCTCTAATAGGGAGTTAGTTAGGAATATTCACTTTTTCCTCTAATAGGGAGTTAGTTAGGAATATTAACTGTTCCTCTAATAGGGAGTTAGCTAGACATGTTGACTTTCACTTCTTAACTTCAAAAAGGGCTTCAGTTAGAATTCATTTTTCTGATAGAGTTAGTGAGGTCTACTGGCTATTTTGAGAACAAAGTTCCATGATATGAAAAAGTATTGAACAATTTCACAAAGCAATGTCAATAAAAATGTCTTAACTGTCATTTCACAAGTTTTCTATATTATTATTATTTGTAGTATCTATTATTATTTCCCGACTAGCGGTATTGTCGTTTACTGTGTGTGAAGAATTGTCAGTAACTTCACTGTATATATTGAGATATGTCTATTGTTTTTAAACTTTATAACGCCATTAAAATATTGATCCAAACGCATCAACCAATATAACATTGTATAAAGGAATAGCTATGTCCCATTTCACACTATCAAAAGATCACTCAAGTTATTAAATTAATAATTGATTGACACGTCACTGTCGGTGACGGTTGATAACAACTTAAGTGTACCAGCCAAATGCTTGTTTGCGTGACGGTATGTAACCTTATCAAGGTTAATATCTGAGCTGGTTGTTTCCTCTCAGACGATTTGATAATGTGCGGTCGATTTCTTTGATAACGCTTTATTTCTGGCACAAGAATTATATGATCGCGGCGTCTGATCGTAATGTACCACCATGTTGCCTGGTCTTCATGTATCCAGATGCTAGTCTCGGAAATTCTTTGACAGATCAATTTAAACCTCAGATCGGGGTTCCTGGTCATAATACTTATCTGCTCTAACACGTCTTCTTGCGCCTTGAACGAATTAGTGTTTACATCAGTCTTATTTCCTGGTAGACTTATCGACGGTTGATAGTTTGGAACAAACTTGAATGGGTAAATCATGAACCGTTCAAGATTTTCCATTTTTGTCAACGGGCTGAGGCGTGTCTCTCATAGCTTCCGTGTTTGATGGATCAGGGTATTTCTCGCGTTGCGTAAACCGATGTTTGTAGCTTATTTCTGACTGTCATACTTAACATATTTCTCTATTCAATGTAATACCAGTCTCTTGACAATCTTCTGCATGTTTCTGCCATGTTTCGAAGACTTCTAGAACTTGTAACGAAACAATCGGCATTATGGTTGTCTACACTTGTACAACACATTCCCTGCTTCAGTACATGTAGCGTTTCTCCTGTGTAGCTCTGCTCTTAAATCTGTGTCTCCAAACATTGATATTCGCTTGTTGGTGTCCACATCCTTTAAATTTAATGAACGAAGGATCTATCTGTTTGCGGCCTTCCTCTGCAAACGACATTGTGCTGAACAAATATCTCCCATCCTGACTGGTAATGTATCTTCGTGGTCATAGTTATTAGCTCACACCTTGGTCCTTCGTCCTTCGGACCAAGGTGAGCTTATGCCATACCGTGGCGGCCGTCGTCCGTCCGTCGTCCGTCGTCTGGCCGGCCGTATATCAACAATGTCTTTAAACGACTTCTTCTCCTTAACCACTGGTTGGAATTAAACTAAATTTGACTGGAAGCATCCCTAGGTGGTGGGGATTCAAAATTGTACAAATGGTGGGGCTGACCCCCCAGGGGGCTGAGGGGCGGGGCCAAAAGGGGTCAATTTGCCCATATTGCTTTAAGCGACTTCTTCTCTGGAACTAAGAAGTGGATATCAACCATATTTGACTGGAAGCATCCCTAGGTGGTGGTGATTAAAAATTGTACAAATGGTGGGGCTGACTCCCCAGGGGGCTTAGGGGCGGGGCCAAAAGGGGGCAATTTGGCTATATTGCTACAAACGACTTCTTCTGTAGAACTGTGCACTGGATATCAATCATATTTGATCAAAAGCATTCCTGGGAGGCAGGGATTTAAAATTGTACAAATGGTGTGGCTGA
>NW_018404730.1:3173-6346 GCF_002113885.1 Mizuhopecten yessoensis | reverse complement strand
AATTGCTGAGTATAAAGAGATGATTGCACATATGCTTCCAGGTTGGCCTTGGGGACTGCCCCACCCTTGGAGACTTAACCCCTGGGTCATAACTTTGAAATGGTTAATATGCCCACCCCAACACTCTTTATACAATTGTTGGGCATGAAGAGAGGAATGCAGTCATGATATTAGAATTGATCCCAGGGTCTGCCCAACCCTTGCAGACTTGGCCCCTGGGTCATAACTTTGAAACGGTTGAGATCCCCACCCCAAAACTATATATACAAATGCTTAGCAAAAAGAGACAAATGCAGTCACGATATTAGAATCGATCCTGGGGTCTGGCCACAACTCTAGGGACCTAGTTTCTGAGTCAAAGCTTGGAAACAGTTGAGATCCCCCACCCAATAACCATACATAAAATTGCTGGGCATGAAAAATCTAATATAGCTATGCCACAAGGATTGGCCTTGTGGTCTGGCATATTCCCTTGCTCTCATTTGGAGAATAGTTTGCCATGATTGCTTAGGTATCCAGGTGAGCGATACAGGCCCTCTGGGCCTCTTGTATTAATGAACATGTCCTAATTGCACCATCTCAGGACTACCGTCTGCCGTAGTAAAACTTAACTCTGACAAAATCATTTATCTAGGACCTCCGGTTACTCGGCATTTCAATTCCAACAAGCTACGGTTCAGCTGGCGGACAATTGTAACTGGCAAATATAATCCCCATGTTAATGCTATGAGAAGTTTCACGAATTGTCCAAGTTTCGAGGGACTGCTGTCATCAATTTGAAGAGTCAATGTTCAGATACCGTAGATGCCGTGGTAAATGAAACTGGACAATGGACAAAACAACAGCATGCTGACAATATTTTCGAATACTGCTAAATGATAAGAATATGGACCTGCCTCGTCGGTATTGGCTCCGAATGAATCCGTACTAACAAATTAGTTCAACATATCACCCCTTCAATCGGCTTTGAAGTCTGGTGTCGACTCCTTTAACCTTCAAAGGACAGGTATCAGCCAAGCGATTGGTTAGTTTTTGTTTGTTACCTGCAATAAATCAAATAGCTAACCGCGTGCTTTCTTTTTCGTCATGACATTCAAATGGAGTAATAGAGATCTCGAGAGTGGAATCCTTGGATTTAGACGATGTGCTGAATGTAGCCATTATCTAAATTTCTTACTATTCTAAGTACAAGCAAATCAGGGTAACAGCCGTATTGCGGCCTGGGGTGAAAGAATCGTTTGGCTTTGCCTTCGTCCTCTTATGATGAAAGTTTAGTTTTCCATGAAAGGTGAGCGGCGATAAAAAACATGGAAGTGGTTGTGGATTGTTTTGGAGAATACACTTCAAAGGCAAAGATGACATACACTGAGAACGAAATCTCGAGTTCCTGGTTTCCCACCAGGCTATGAGCATGCCTATGGGTACAAACTGCTCCTCTCATGGCCGACTTGTTTAAGTTCCATCCGGCAGCATTATCGAACAGCATTACTTTAACAGGTAAGAAAGACCTTGCCAAGTCAGTCCTCGGCGAATTTGGCCTCATTTGAATTTTAACTAGTTTTGCATACCTAGTGTCGCGCCGATTAAACAGAAGACGCTTACCCTTCCGGAACACTTGGTCGTATTCTCCTTATACTCCGTTGTTCACCTTTTGACCGAGTTTTATCGATTTTGAGTCCGAATTACGGTTTTGTTCACACCTCGGCATTAACGTCGTTTTGTTTAGTTAGGACAACTGACTTAAGATGTCGTGTGATAGTTAAACATCGGCAAGTTGGATCCCGCTAGATTAGCGTGATATACAGCATTCTGTAACATGAATGTAGTATTGAATAAAAAGCGAAACCGATAATAATTATAAAATACAACAGAATACTGAGGTGTCAACAAAACCAGATCGTAATGAAACTTTAGCGTGTAGGTAGCATCACATGTAAACTTTAGCGTGTAGGTAGCATCACATGTAAAATTTAGCGTGTAGGTAGCATCACATGTAAAATTTAGCGTGTAGGTAGCATCACCTGTAAATTTTAGGTGTAGGTAGCCTCACATGTAAACTTTAACGTGTGGGTAGCACCACACGTAAACTTTAGCGTGTAGGTAGCATCACATGTAAAATTTAGCGTGTAGGTAGCATCACATGTAAAATTTAGCGTGTAGGTAGCATCACCTGTAAATTTTAGGTGTAGGTAGCACCACATGTAAACTTTAACGTGTAGGTAGCATCACATGTAAACTTTAGCTTGTAGGTAGCATCACATGTAAACTTTATCGTGTAGGTAGCATCACATGTAAACTTTAACGCGTGGGTAGCACCACATGTAAACTTTAGCGGGTAGGTAGCATCACATGTAAACTTTAGCGTGTGGGTAGCACCACATGTAAACTTTAACGTGTGGGTAGCACCACTTGTAAACTTTAGCGTGTAGGTAGCATCACATTTAAACTTTAGCGTGTAGGTAGCATCACCTGTAAATTTTAGGTGTAGGTAGCATCACATGTAAACTTTAACGTGTGGGTAGCACCACATGTAAACTTTAGCGTGTAGGTAGCATCACATGTAAACTTTAGCGTGTAGGTAGTATCACATGTAAACTTTAGCGTGTAGATAGCATCACATGTAAACTTTAGCGTGAAGGTAGCATCACATGTACACTTTAGCGTGAAGGTAGCATCACATGTACACTTTAGCGTGAAGGGAGCATCACATGTAAACTTTAGCGTGAAGGTAGCATCACATGTACACTTTAGCGTGAAGGTAGCATCACATGTAATCTTTACCGTGTAGGTAGCATCACCTGTAAATTTTAGGTGTAGGTAGCATCACTTGTAAACTTTAACGTGTGGGTAGCATCACATGTAAACTTTAGCGTGTAGGTAGCATCACATGTACACTTTAGCGTGAAGGTAGCATCACATGTAAACTTTACCGTGTAGGTAGCATCACCTTTAAACTTTACCGTGTAGGTAGCATCACATGTAAACTTTACNCATCACATGTAAACTTTAGCGTGTAGGTAGCATCACATGTAAACTTTAGCGTGTAGGTAGCATCACATGTAAACTTTAGCGTGTAGGTAGCATCACATGTAAACTTTAGCGTGTAGGTAGCATCACATGTAAACTTTAGCGTGTAGGTAGCATCACCTGTAAATTTTAGGTGTAGGTTTTTT
>NW_018404730.1:1650-1737 GCF_002113885.1 Mizuhopecten yessoensis | reverse complement strand
CAAAAATAGTACACTGAGTTTCAATATTAAAACAATAATTGCGTACCGAAGATGCTAAGGCGAACAGTGCCTTTCTTCCTTGATCAC
>NW_018404730.1:0-135 GCF_002113885.1 Mizuhopecten yessoensis | reverse complement strand
CAGAGATAAATTTATGTACGCTAGACATATCATATGTATACACATTAACAAGCAAATAATCAATTAGGCTTCTGCCGTTTGAGTTATAACATGTGAAACTTCCGTGCTCATCATTAGGGTGGCGTCCATTTAGGA
>NW_018404729.1:39406-39714 GCF_002113885.1 Mizuhopecten yessoensis | reverse complement strand
TTGCATGCGTTGTGTTCTTTTTTTAAGACTTTCAGTGTCTGAGAACTATTGTGGCTGATGTGTTGTTAAAAAAAGCATAATAAGTTGAAGTATTTTCATTATTTTAACTACTACAGAATTCTGATAATTATCAATTTTTAAAGAGGGCGATTTATATCTATCGATTTTTTTTCATGCTAAAACGTTTTCATTGTCAGCTTAAATGTCTTTTGCAGAAATATTCTAAAGGATATGACACGCGATAGAAGAGAGGGGATATAGTACGGACGGCACCAGGCATCATATACATTTTTTGGCTGATCTCCGAG
>NW_018404729.1:38616-38719 GCF_002113885.1 Mizuhopecten yessoensis | reverse complement strand
TATCACACTTATGTCAACAAACACAATAGTCAAGAAGGTATCTTATATGTCAAAGTGAATACAAGAAAATAAACGCGTTTATGAATTATCTGTAACAGTAACC